>NC_046225.1:19869774-20170705 GCF_009819885.2 Catharus ustulatus | reverse complement strand
AAAATTTTGTTCCCAACCCGGAAGTACAGCTTATACTCAGGAGTGGCCAATATATGGATGAGGTTCAGAAATTTGCCAACCCAGAAGTGCGAGCCCGCGCAGGCCCGAGCCGATCCAGTAAACCCCGCAATCCTGCAATTCTGTCACTAATTGGCAACTTTGTGAAAGTTGCATGCGGATCCTCGCTGCGAACGAAATAATCTGGTGCGGTTCATATATGGACAAAGATCTAAATGTTGCCGACACCCGGAAGTGCAGCTTATAATCAGGTGCGGCTTACAATCGTGAAATTACTGTACTTAATTTTTTGAAGCCTTGATTTTGCCCTTCCTTCATTTGTGAATGTCTCAAAGTGAAATTTAAGTTGTACACTTCAGCTAAAACATTCATAATACAGTAATTTCACGAATACAAGCCGCACCAATTTGACCAAAAGTTTGGTGGAAACCCGGAAGTGCGGCTAATATTCGAGGGCGGCTAATACATGAACAATATTCTAAAAGCTGCCAACACGGAAGTGAGAGCCCGCGGCAGCCCCAAGCCAAGCTGGAGCCCGGCCGGCCCCGGCTGAGGTGGGAAAGCCTGGCAGAGGCGGGGCCAGCAGTGTGGGGGTGGGCGGCTGAGCCTGAGCCAGCAGGGTGGGGCAGGGGGGGCGGCAGAGCCCGGGCCAGCAGGGCGGGGGAGCCCGGGAGAACTGGGGTTAGCAGTGCAGGGGAGCATGGCAGAAGCAGGAAGGCCGGTGGGTGGGGCTGCCTGGCAGCAGGGGAAGCCCAGCAGAATTGGGGCCAGCAGCGTGGGGGAGCCCGGCGGTGCGGGGGCCTGCAGTGCTGGCCAGGGCGAGCAAACGCGGCGGCGGTGCAGACGGGAGGGGGCGGCCGGCGAGCCTGGCGGCGGCGGCAGCAGCCCAGCCGGCCAGGCGAGCAAACATGGCACGGGGCGGCCGGCGTGCCTGGCAGCGGCGGCGGCGGCCGGCCCGCCGGCAGGGCGAGTAAACGCAGCAGCGGGGCGGCCGGCGTGCCTGGCAGCGGCGGAGGCGGCTGGCCCGCCGGCAGGGCGAGCAAACGCGGCAGCGGGGCGTTGCTGACGGGAGAGGGGGGCCAGTGAGCCCGGCGGCGGCTGCAGCACCACCCGGCCGGCCCCGTTGGCAACCATGAGCAGGCCGAGCCTTCCTGGCCCCGCCCCGAGCCAGTAAACCCCGCTATGCCGCGATCCTGTTACTAATTGGCCAATTTGTGAAAGCTGCGCACGGATTCTCGCTACGAACGAAAGTGCGGCTAATATTCGGGGTGCGGCTTATCTATTGACAAAGACAGCAACATTGTCGAGGCACCGGAAGTGCGGCTTATACTCCGTGCGGCTTGTATTCGTGAAACTACTGTACATTCCAGAACCTATCAAGGCATTAAGCATCAAGCAAATAAATCAAAGGCATAAACCTTTTTTTTCACTATATCGGTTAGTACTTCTGGATAAGAAAGCTTCTTCTATGGTAGGCAAAAGGATAATTCAGCTGTTGCTAATAGCTCACCTTCTGGTAGTAACTTCCAGATACCACATCATATGATTTAAAATGATCCTCAACAAGTTATTATGAATTTGACATTCACACCGGTGCCATTAGTATTAATTTTCAGTTCTCATTCTGAAGAACAAGGATTTTAATCTAATAATTACATGACTAAATAATATACTATTTATCAAAGCAACTATTATTTTAACGTTATTATAAGATTAATTATTTGTACAACTGGGCCTTGCAACTCAGGAGGATAGGGCTGATTTTGTGTTCCATAAATGATATTTTTTCTGTGTATTTTTTAATCTTTATAACAATTAGTTTTCTCTAAAGACTGGAGGTTCAATAGCTGAATTTGAAAAATTTGGCTTCACTCTTTTTACTCTTCTGGGTGAATAAATCCTGGTCCCACAGAGAAGAGAATAATTTTATTTCCTTATTATCAACTTCCTCTGAGATACAGAAAGGCCTCTTTAAAATACTGCCAGGTACTAAAAACAGATTTAGCATTTTCTTAAAACAGGAAGATTTGTAGTAGGAGATGAGCTCCCCATTATCCATCTGTTTCCAGTTGGTTTTACTCATATTACTAAACTTTCCAGATGTTGTGCTCTTCATCCTTTGTCCCTCTGGAATGATAAACTATGTTCCTCTTACAACCTCTTTATATCTACCCTTATATTTAAACATTATAAATAATTTTGAAATGAGACGTGTGTTAAATTCTTATTTTCTGTAGAGATTTCCAAGACCGCATTCACCAATTTCCCCTCATGAACTAGCTACCAGAAGGAAAGAAAAGGATGGAGTGTGCTTCTTGGTGCAGGGATTTGGGCACTGGGGAGCAGCAGCATGGGGTTAAGTCAGCTGGAAATAAAACCAGAGTTAGTTCTGCCTCCAGTGAGTCATTTATACATATTGAAAGGAGGAGAAGCAAGGAAGAAAACAAATGCCAGACCTGCAGGTGTGCTAACAAATTAAAACTGGAGCAGGAAAAGAAAAAAATCTGCTATATCCTTTCAGCCATGCCTCACCTCAGCACTCGCTGTGATGTAACCTTTCTTCTAAGGGGAACTGCACACACTCTTACCCATAATCAGGCAGTGAATATCTGCACAGGTTGGCATAACTGTGCTGCTGACCCTGACCAGTGCCAGTTTTCACCTGGAACAAGAGTCCCCAGGCTATTAAAAGATAGAGAAAGAGCTGGTTTCTCCATTGAGCATGAACAGTAACTCAAAAACAGACATTACCTTCAACTGCAAAGTATGTCAGAGTTAAAAGTTTTCAACACTACATGGTACTGTCTTCTGGTTTCTCAGGAAAGCATTGAAGAGAAAGTTATTCAAATAAATAATCTGTGCTTCTCTACTTGTATGACCTCTTTCAGTATGAGTTACCATAATGCACTGGAAAAGAGAGTACTTGTGAGGTTGTTGTGTGCTCTGTGTCAAAAAAGTCAATCATAAAAAGTCTTCTCAAATCTCAAAATGATATTTTATCTCTTATGTGTTCCACTAGCAATTTTCCATATCTAGTAAAAATGCTGTTCTTTCCTTTATGAACAGCAAGAATTTTTATGTTATGTTACCATGTTCCTTCAAACTAAGAAGAAACTAAGTGATGTAGCTGAGGAGTCAGTATTTTAACACACTAGATAGAGCTTTCCACAGAAACTGCACATACACTTTTATTTTTTTTTAATATAGAGAAAACATAAACCATGATGTTGCTATGAAAACGTTCATGCTGTAAGCATGCTTTCCAAAATGAAAAATCACTATAAAAGAAGTAAGCTTCTGTGCTTTGTATCTGCAAAAATGGAGCACTGTACTTTTATGACTGCAATGAAATTGTTTTCCTGAGAAAAAGACCAAATGGGATGGAAAGACTGTCACATTCAATGCTTGTGTTCATCATGGATATATACTCTGAAGCAGAGCAGAGCAATCTCACAGACAGCACGAAGTCAGGTAGCACTGCATATTCAGAGCAGAGAAGTAAGAAGGGTCTTGAGACACGATTTGAACATTGAAAGACAATACATCACTCAAACACAAAAGCTCAGGAAGATCTTGTGAAACAGAGGACTCCACAGAAGTACCCTGGCAGATCAGGTCTTTGGTTTGGAGTTTACTCTGGCTTAGAAACACTTACAAACCTAATGACACCTGTAGAAAAAAATTACTTCAAGCGTACTTTGTGGACAGATTTTATTGCCCTAATGTTTCTTTTTTATGATCACATCTCCAGCCCTATACCAAGAATTTAACCCTTTTGCTTTACTAGAAGAATGCTGCTAGTTCTTCTTTTAAAAATTGCTTAGTAACTGAAGTCCCCCTGAACAAGTGCCTTGCCAAAGGCAGTAAATCTAAAACCTGTTATGGCAAACCAATACTGGCAATCCAGAGCAGGCTTGGGATCTGAGAGTCTGAGCCACACCTGCTACATAGCTTCAAAAGGCAGCACGCATGTTGGTATTATCAGCCCTCAATATTAGGAGAAAAATACCTGATCGGAATGACTTCTCAAAAGACCCTGCCATCCTAGACAGATTTTGCCTCCTTGTGCAATTCCAGTTTCTTCTGACAGTTCCCACCCACCACCTGTCCTGCTAGGGGAGAGGGGTGGTGGGTGAGTATAGACTTTTATAATCCAATCAGAACTCACACTTTTGGCAGTTCCTGAGTTTTTGTCATGTGGACCAAACCCCCACAGCTGGCTCTGCAAGGGCTCAAGCCAGATTTCTTCCAGTTTAAGAGCTGTCTTGCAACAGCCCTGAACTGGAGTGAATTATCTTGAGCTGGTTTTCTCTCTTGCATATTTTTCCCCAACACTTCCTTATTAAGCTAAATGTCTAGCACACACATACACTATCACTTCCATATACACTGTATGCTGGGTACACTTACAGCATACATTTATGTAAAGCATACATACATATTTATGTAAAGCATACATACAGTAACTATGTTATTTGCCACACTGCAAGCAGACTGCATGGGTACATCTAGAAGAGTTTGGCCCCATCCCAGTAACTTCTGCCCAATTTGTTGCAGCAATACTAGGTCAGATGATGAACTCCCCACTTACAGGAAGCAAAGATCCAGCTCTCAGTCTCTCTTACAACTCATAGAGTGAGAGTTTCCCCCCATTAGCAACTGGAGCTCTCTAAACCAGTGCTTGCTTGCTTTGGGGTGGGGGGAAAAGAGGGCATGACAAGAAGACCAGAAAACAGCTGTGAACACAAAGGACAGCCCTGAAGTCAATGCAGAGCATTGTAACTCCATTCTACACCTGCTAAACCTTTTCCCTGAGCCTTATTAGAAACAGCGCTCGCCCAGCCGAGGAGGGAATTCGAGGGTCTCTGCAGTGCACTCACACCACGGGGAGCTCTGCTGGAGCAGCCCTGTGCTGCAGTGTTTTCCACAGCCTCTCTATTAAAGCCACTCACTTCACAGGTCAGCACTCTGGCAAGCCCACTCCTTGGCCAGGCTTGCAGCTTCCACAGTGGCAGGGTGAAGTAGCCACAGCTGTACCAGCTGCACGTTTAATGCCGAGCACAGGCTCCCGGCAGCTTAAATAATACGAGTTCAGTGCAGCAGGCAAGATTACACATTAACAACCACGAGCAAAACAGGAGCAATTAGAGAACAGCTAGGGAGTGCTCAAATGTGTAACCAGATACTCTGGCAGCCAATACATATCAATACAGCATATAAAAACATGCTCAAGGACCAGGCTCTCTCCCTCCGAGTGCTGCAGTTGGGTGGTCTTGCAATGAAAAGGACATGTTAAATCACATTGTGTCCACCCATGAAAGAGAGCCAGCCATAAACTGGCTGCTGACACTTAGAAAGGGCTCCCAGTCAATGCTGCCAGCAACTTGAATAACCCTGAAGAGGCCATTTCTGGACAAGGCAATGGCTGACCATGGCTTTTCCTAGGAAAGCAGCACTGGAAGGGATCTCCTAAATGATAGGTCTAGTGCATGGTTTCCTTCTTTTACACCAAAAGCTCTCTCCAAAAAACTGTGGAATGCTCTATAGCTACACATCCATGGACTGACAGCTGCTTTGCCAATACCTCTCCACATCTTCTGCTACCTCCGATCCCACTGTGTAAAATAACACTCTACTAGAAACTGAACAGGGATTCTGAAGCACCAAGCCATGAAAAAAGGAACTGCACCAATTCCCAGGTCCTAAAGGAAAATATGAGAATAAATGCATCCATGTATAGGCAGAAACAGTTCCTGAGTGATAAAGAACAAACACTGTTTAATGGAATGAGTAGGTACAATGTAGAAGGGTTTTTTATTCAATTACATTCACCAGATTACCTGTGGAAATGATTTTCAGGAAAAAATTAAACCACAGATGGTTGACTATGTAAAGCAACTGCTTCTGAAATACTCAGGAATAGCACAAAAAAGGCAGTTTGGGAAGTTGGACAAAGACTGGAAGACTCTGCAGGAAGTTGGAAAGACTATAAAGGAGATGACAGCAAAACACAGAAGCACAGAGATGCAATATGTGAGAGGTATAAAGGAAACTGGAAGGACAGTAACATTTTTGATGGGCTGGAATATCAGACACATGAAAGAAAAAATTCCACATGCAAGATTTCAAGGCATCCATTTTCTCCCTCCTATACTAAAGGAGTGTCAAAAAGTGATAGATTAAACAAAAGTCAAAAGTTAGTTGAAAGCCATGAAGGAAAATGGCCATTCTGCCAAATGACTCTTCACCCCACAATTTTGAATTTCTGGGAAATGTGCATTACTTTGATTGTCAATTGGCTTGTGCTTTTTATGGTTTCTGGGATAAAATTAACAGGGCAGTGAATTCTACAAGCAGTTTTAAAGAATGTTTACCAGGCTGCTTTCAAGATTTCTGGGGAATGTGAATTACTAAATACATGGTTTTAATTTAGAAATTTATAAAGCAAGAAAGTTACATTTTCTTCTCTGAGATTAGTTAATGGATGCGTAAATAAAGACAGTCAGTATGACAGCAAAACTCAATAGAATTTACTATACTGAAGTTAGCACTAGATAATTTACATTCCAGAGCTCTGGAAACACCAGCCCATGAAACAGGAGGTGTGAAAGAAAATATTTTAATAGGTCTCTGATGCTAAGGGTGGTGTCATCTGATTGGAAAATAGCAAATATAATACCCATAACATGAGAAAGAAAAAACGCAGTCTGGGCAAAGAAAGTCCAGTTATTCTGATCCCAGAAGAATGCATGGCTTTAGCACAATTACTCAGAGGGGAAAAAAGTTGAAGAAATGGAAGTAAACAGGAATAAATGTATCTGCATTTAAAAAAAAAAAAAAAGAAAAAAAGAGAGTGTGACTATCTTTTTTTCTTTTCTAAAATGTGAACATTTCTAATGGACATCATTTTATCTAGCCTTCAACAAAGCCTATGCTAGCATGACATAAGGAATTCTTTAATGAACTCAGAGGGGAAACCTGAAGTACATATTAGCACATGATCGGACTGAGTAGCTTATAGAGCTTTAAAAAGGGAAAGCACGCACCATGTGGAGATTATTAGGGCACCTCCAGAAACATTTGTTCAGAAAGTCATTTCATTTAATACTTTTACCAGTGAACTTAGCAAGGAAAAAAGATAAAAAACCAAACCCAACAGTACACTGTTAAAAACAGCTTCTAATGCAAAGTGAGGAATCGACACACAAAAGGACCATTTAGAACATCACACAGAATTTAATGGATAACTTTGAGATATGTAAGCGGGAAGCCCTCTAGCATTAAATAAAAGGATAGGTGCATGGAAGTACCAGGAAATGAAGTTATTTATCAACTGGAAAAATTCAATGAGGGAAAAGATCTTGTTGACCATACTCATTGCTAACAGATTAACTGTGACCTGCCAACATAATGCAGACATGTCAAAGGTAAATATGATCTGAAAAAGTACCAGGAGTTCTGTGACCAGCAGAGATAGGAAAGCAGAAATGTCACTGTACATCATGAGCAGCACATGAGAGTCTGGCCATTGTCACTCCAGAAAACTAACTACAAACCAGTGGCAGAAGAGGGTTTCAAGAAGAAAGTACAGAAAGTAGTTACAAAAGTGGAGCACAGAAAAAGACAAAAAGCCCCCCCAAAACAACCAACCAACAATAACAAACTATTGAGCAGAACTGGCACAGCAAAACAAATGGCGGGAGAATGACCCCTCTACAAGTGTCAAAATACAAAAGACAACACAAAAAATTGCCTTGCTGTACTTGAACTCCCACAAATGGTTGCTCAGACCAGGAACTTGACAGTTGATACAAGTTTCCCATTTGCCGAATTTGGGATTTTAATTATAGCATTTCTCCCTGATTTCATGCAAATCTGCAAAGAGCTTACATTCCTCCTTACAGGGAAGTTTAACCCCACTGGCAAAAATCTAAATACCAGACACCCAAATATTAAAAATTCCAAAGGAATTCAGACAGACAATTCTTAGAGTCTTTTGATGGGAATCCACTGCTGAGTTCTGTTAGATCCCAAAGAATAACCAAGCTGAACTAAACAAAAAGGAATAAAAGCCTTCCCACCCCTACAAAAGAGGACTCAAATTCATCTGCCTGTGGTGCAAGCTGAGTGATGTGCTATCAGCAAGGAAAACAGCACTAGACTGTTTGGCCACAAGAAACTCTTTAACTAAAAAGAAAACCAAACAAACTACGTTCGCCTGCCCTCCCCAAACAAACAAACAAACCAACAAACCATCAAACAACCATAACAGGACTAATAAACCCAAGTTGGATTGTTCAGACTGGGTGCCTGATGTGAAATTTGGGCACTTCTAAAGATGACAGGCTGATCTCCACAGGTGCTGAGCAATCCCTCTGCAGTCAGCTTTGACTCATGTCAGCATGGGGCTGACGCTGTCTCCACCTGTCCAGTTATTTGGGTTGGGACAGTTGTGGTCCACAAGTCAGGCCCAGGGTGCATTCAGGCTCTATGGACAAGCTCCATAACACTTGCCTGGACTACAAGGCCAGGAGCACATCCCTTGAATTAGTAGAAAGCGAAAAACCTTCTGTCCAGCCTCAGCATACTCAATGTCCCAGTTTGATACATTCTCAACATGTTTCAGTCAAGGCAATTCTGCCTGTTTTTCCTTTGCTGTTCAGATTTGGAAGTTACTCAAATATTTCTTACTGTTCATGACAGCTGATACTAACCCAATGTGTCCTTGGTTTTTTCTCCTAAACACGCCCCATTTGCAGTCCTCAAAAATACTGGCATGGCTTTAAGTGCAGCCCTGAGCTGTGCTAGGGGTGATTTTGACATCACTGATGTTCTAAAAAGCTAGAGTAGGTACACAAGCAAGAGTAGGTACACAAGATGTAAATAATTTTTTATATTTGCATCGAAAATTTCCCTTTTAATAGAAAATTTATTTGGCTCCTATTTGGACTAAACAGAACTGAAAGCAGACTTGGCAAAGCAACAAACTGCTCTTCATAGCAAATGGAAAGTAAGAAAATACTTGCAATTCTTTTACTTCCTTCCAGCTCTTGTTCAAAACCAGCTTATTAAGTACTTCTGCAGTTGCCACAAAAGGAAAAGCAATTTTAAAATATATTTTTAAAGGCATCTTTAAATATATAGTTGTCATAATACTGTATCTAAAATAACAATATGATAAATATCAAATATTGATATGGTTTTCTGGACTTTTTTTAAACTCTCTAATGTCTACAGTTAAAAAAACCCACAAAAACTTCTGAAATTACAGATCAATACTCAAAGTGGGAGAAAGTGCTTCCATACTTGAAGTTTCTAACAGCTTTATGTCCATCTAACAAACATCAGGAGTGAAATGAGACAAGCATTAGGAACAATCTACTTTAGGAAGGAGACATGATCAGTGAATGAACAAGATAAAAGCAAAAGAAAATACAGAACATGAGGGTCAAAACAAATAAGAATGGGAGAAAAAAACCCTAAGGTTTCATTTTTTTACAAAAAATAAGTAGTTCAAGAAAACCCAGAACATGAGGAGAGAGAATAAAGCAAACAGAAGATTTCAAAGATTGCCAAGTTCTGCCCTGCCAAGGATGTGTGCAAGGTCCCTATTACACTAATTTCACTGACTTTAACTGGAAAGTCCATGGGCATCATACTTTAGGCACAACGTGTCTGACAAGTGCCAGTGGTTCTGTGGAGCAGCGTTTCTGGACAGCTAAACCCACAAATTTACTGCCCAGGTAAATTGGTGCCTGATGCTTAACAGCCACATTAATACAGCATCTTGCCTGAGCAGAGTTGGGCTGGGTTATGGCACACAGCCAAACATTGTCCACTGAAGGAAAAATACATGTCCAGGAGTGGGAAGTTGAAGGCTAATTCTCAACCAGGGCTCAAGAAGATATTATGGAATGTGCTCTTTCCTGAACATGAAATATGAAGGAAATCAATGTGAAAGAAAGCAAAAAACTTATTCATTCTTGCCTTCTTCTTTGGAAGAATAAGACCTTCAAATGGTTTCTTGTTACCTTTCTCAGTATGAGTTTGCTTTTTCCAAGTAAAAGGTAAAAGGGAAGTAGGTGGTTATAACCAACTGATAAATTTATATCCTACTTGAGGGGAATTCCATCCATTCCTCTACCCTGGGTATTCCCATAAGTCCCAAACAGACCAGTCTGAACACTGATTTTATGACTCCATACTCCTCCTCTTGGATGCAGGTCCTTTTTTCAGGAGATCTTTGCCAGTCCTTCACCACCTCACCACTGTTGGAAGTGAGGTCCAACACAGTGAATCAAGCAGTGAAAAGTTCATGTGAAATGTCATCATCCCTGCTACAAATCTGCCAAAAGGAGGGGCTTATGCTCTTCTGCTTGCACAAAGATTCTTTCAGCGCAACACTATGCAGATGATGCCCAAAGAATTGCAGTTTATAGCTCCCCTCCCAAAAAGTGTATGCCTTCCCCTTCTTCCTCTCCTAAGTACAATATAAGACAATTCCCAAAATATTTCATTTATTATATTCACGATATATACTGCCTACGTAGTAACATGGCCAATGTGGATGATTTTTCAAAGTTGTTAACAATGATACAAAAGTTTTATCAGAACTGGGTTTACAGACATTCTTCTACATTCTTCTACAGAAGGTGATGCCATGCACAAGGGAGAAAAGAGAACAAACTGTCCATATCCCCATGCAAACCTGTAAGCACACTAAGTTTTACAGGATGTGCAACTGATAGGGCTTGGCAGAGGCATGAATGAAGCAGGAGAGTCAAGACAACAACATGACTTGAGAAAAAAAATAATAGATTAACAATTTGCAAGGCAGCAGAATATGGCCAGACAATACAACAGGAAGTCATTTTTCTTCCCAAATGGGAAATGTAAAACCAGTACAGAAAAATGAAAAGCTGACAAAATATTTCTCCCAATAACACAGTGCAATTTATGAATAGATTTTTCAAGCTACAAAGTTTTAATAGGTAGGGTTGCTTAAAATAGGAATTATAATGACATTCTTTAGTGAGGCCCATGGCACTTTACCTTCATTCCAAAGACCCACAGACATTTCTATTTAGGAACACATGGAGGTCTAAAAATGATGTTGCTCTCAGCCTTGGTGTACTTCCACTTGTTGTGGCTTGACACTAAAATTTGGATTCCTAAAAATTAATACTTAAGTCTAACAAAAAATGTCTTGTTTGAATTATTTACACTCAAATAATGGCTTTCACTATTTTTTTATACTTCAAGGTATATTAAAAAACATAGTTTAGTCAGCAGAAAAAGAAATTTATAATCTCAAAGAAACAAGTTACTATAAATGTTCTGTATAATTAAAAGGGGCATATTTTTCATAGCATTGTGAAATTCAATTCATCTTGAAAAGGAAGATATCAACACTTATCTACAAAAAAGCACAACCCATGATACGGAAATTAGTATCTGCTTGATCAGTTGCACACTTCCAACCACCATATACTAGTTACACTCACGAATATTTGTTAGTGTCAGTAAATCTCTTAGTCCTCGACTGATTATTTTTTCTCAGGACAATCTGAAACTTGTTCTGCAGCTGAATTCCTCCAGATAAATGCAAAATACATCCAGCATACAATCTGGTTGCATTACTCTGTGGCTGCAGAGCAAACTTAAGATTTGCTAGCCCTCAAATTCAAATTCTCACTTTAAAAAAGCTAATAATTGCAATAAATTTTACTTTACACCTAGATAAATGAGTTATGTTCTTTTTTATAAGATAGTACCATCCTTACTTACATTTTAAAAATGGAAACCTGAAGAGTAACTGCAACAGTTCACACATGAAGAAATATGTCAAGAATCCAACACTGTCTTAGCTGTCCAAATGATTTACATATGTGCCTAATCTGCATTTCAGAAAATGTATCATAATTACCATGTGTTTTTTTTAGAGTTACCTTCAAGGCAGGGGTTATGATTCCTATGATATAGAACATTTGGCTCCTTCTAGGAGCTACTTGAAGCAAAAAGAAACAACTCTATCACGGGTTATTTCCCAGGGAATGAGCATTGGTTCAGCTGTCCTACACACACACATTTTAGAACAGCACCAGTTTGAAATTAAGCACTTAAGTACAGGACAGGACATAACCTCACTCCACAGATGCTGTCTGAAGTATCAACAAGGTAAAAAAGGGCTCTCCAGCCTGGGTAAGCACATGTAGAAGGCACTGAACACCAAGAACAATCAGGCTGATAGAACACCAAGAGCAGCACATCACTTCCAGCCACAGAGGAACATGGATTTGCAATGCTTGAAGGGCACAGTTAATCAGCAAAAACAAAGGGTCCGTTTAAAAGCATTTAGATGCCATGATAAACTGATGAGTTGTTTCAATGCTCACAGAGATTTCTGTGGATGAAAACAAGTCAAAACTATTCTGGCCTTTGTACAAGCTCCCAGGAAGAGCTGTAAATTTGGATTAGATTTAAATAATATTTGCCACTCTTGCTTTAGCAAAGCATCAACAGCAACTAACTCTCCATTCACAGATTTTAGTATTGGAACTACATGGGGAAAAACAAAATCAGTGACACTTGAAAGTATTTTACTCCATCTGAAATTGATGCGCTTAACACACAATCTACACCTATGTTTCTCGAACAATCCTTTGTAACACTTAGCTAAACCAAACACTTGCTAAAATAAACCAAACAATTGGCAGTCAACAAAATGTTTGGGGTTTGGACCTTTTTTCACAATTTACAGTGCAGAAGAAACACAAAATACATCAGGTTTTCTTAAATGTGGTTTAAATATCCTCATGAACAAAGCATCTATAGCATGTTCATCACACTCACAAAAAAATCAAAAAAAGATAAATTAGAAACCCTCTTCACCACTGGGAGAGGAGTTACACCACTCTGTGGGGGAAAGTGTTATTGTACAGTAGCTCATATTCATGTAATAATTTTTAAATGTGCTGACATGCCGTTTGCTATGCCAGAAAAGTGGTGTGGCTGTTGCCTCTTGCACTGAATGTTGGATTTGCTGAAAGTGAAAAGCACGTATCAGTGGTTCCATACCATGAGATCGCAGAAGGTTGATGCAGGGAGTCCCAAATGACTGGATTAATTTTGTCCACGGCCAAGCATAACACTGGTTTAGAGCCTCACACTCTATCAAGGGAGAAATTCTAATTGGATCTAACAAAGAGCTCACTGCTTAGGCACACGTGTCAGAAAATAGTTTCCACATCACATAAACTGTACTGCTAAGGAGAATTATAAAAGGACATTTTCAGAGCTCTGGAATAATGACACATTATATTACACACATTGCTTTCAAGTATATTGCCTTCAGGAAAGTATCATGTAAATTATGAATAATGCATTTACTCGGGTAACAGCAGGTATGGTGAATCAAGGCTAGGTTCACACACAGTTACTGCCATTCATTTCAGTTTTTACTTCACTACAGGATAATTTGTGCTACAGTTCACTACAGGAAAACATGACAGAAGATGCTTCACCAGAATCTTATTATTTAATCTTCAAAATGATGTACTAAAAGGGAATAAAAAATTATGGTGAAAAAACAATGTAAGGCAATATGAGGTTGGAAAAAAACACTTAAGTTGTGGGAAAAGAAAAACGACATCTCAGCTTCCCACTGAAATCCCTCTCCACCTGTCACTTCTCTCTGAGAGGCGTTTTAGTCTTAATAACTAAATGTGCACAACGGCAGAATTCCGAGTCAAGAGTGTCACACTGCTACAAATCCCACAATACTGTTCCCACCAACCCATGCCTGGTTCTCTGCTTGTGCCTGTCTCATTTACTTTCCAAGTGGAATAAGCCTACATGGGCATCCCCTCTGCCCCAGCAATGCAGGAGAGAAGGTTGGCAAAGCAAAACAGGGGAAACCACCACCGTTGCCCAAAATATCCAACATTATCACAGTAGTCCATGACACATATATATCTTTTTTGGTAGGAGTACCAAGAAGGATTTGGAATTTTTAAACATCAGTGACAGAGCGCTGGAGCAGATTGCCCAGTGATGTTTTAGAGTTTCCCTCACTGGAGGGAAAAGAGCCATCTGGATGCAATCCTGTGCCACGTGCTCTAGGAGCAGATGACACACTGTGGTGCCTTCCAACCTGACCCATTACGTGATTCTGTGAAATACTGTTCCACATATACCACAATATCATGCAGTTCCATTGCAGTTAGACTATCTTTTACCTACAGCCTGTTTAGGGGTGCTCAGAAGTTTGCAAGCTGGACCCTGAAGCTAAGGGTTGCAAGGGGAAGCAAATGCATGGTGTGACAAGTCAGGTGTCCAGAATTCTCAAGCTCCTGAGACAAATGGATTGTCTAGACATAAGTAGCTTATAACAAATTAACAGGAGGAATCTTCTAAAGTATTTAGAGGTTGCACCATGTATTTGTCATCAGTAGCATTGAGCATAGGAGACCCCTCATCCCAAGAAGGGTGCTCCTGACCCATGTTTCTGATTATAATAAGAGGAGAATTCTGACTGACCAGGGGGGAAGAGCCGGCATTGTAAAACGTCACTACAGCCACCCCAATGGTCAGGGGTCATTGCCACACCACGTAACCAGTCCTATACTGCTGACACTGGAATTTCAATCATGTGGACACACATACAGACACAGCAATTAACCTTGATGAGGGTGGGGGGGGAAAGGCAAAAGAGCACATCACACCAGAAAAAAACTGATTTGGCTCTGTACTGAGGACACCAGCTTTTGAAAAAATAGATCACATTTTCATTTTGAAAGCCCTCGCTCTTATCTACACTAGTCCACCACCTGCCCCATTCATATTCTCACACTATTGATGAGAAAACATGTACTAGTTTTGGCTGTGACGGAGTTAGTAGTTCCTCATGTGATGCTGCGGGTTGGATTTGTGGTGAAAACAGTGTTGATAACACAGAGATGATTTCACTATTGCTGAGCAGAGCATACTGGTGTCGTGGCCTTTTCTGCTCCTCACACTGCCTTGCCAGTGACCAGGATGGTGCTGGGAAGAGACACAGCTGGGATAGCTGACCCCAACAGACCCAAGGGATATTCTATACCACAAGGTACCATGGTCAGCAGTAAAAAGTGGGGGAAGAAGAAGGGGACGTTTGGAGTGATGGTATTTGCTCTTCCTGTTACATGTGAAGCCCTGAATTCCTGGAGATGGCAGAGCACCCACCTGCCTATGGGACATAGTGCATTAATTCCTTGCTTAGCAGTGCAGCTTTTCCCGTATCTGATAAATTGCCTTTACCTCAACCCATGTTTTCTCAATTTTGCCCTTCCAACTTCTCCCACTCTGGTGAGCGAGTGGCTGTGTGAGGTTGAGCTGCCAGCTGGGCTTTGCCCACAGCCCAATGTAACTACAAATCTCCCCAGTTAGTGCCTTGCTGCAGCTGCATCTTCCAGGAAGCAAAGACACTGGCCTTGCCTGCCCTGGCTAACATACCTCAGCAAAGAAAGCCTAAGGGGGCATTTGATTGTTGTCTACCAGCATGCCACAGTAGAGGCAGGAAGGCATAAATAGCAAAGAGGGAAAAGCAGCAAATCTGCTAAGGGCAGCGTCAAGCCCTATGAATGCAGCGTTGTGAAGATATCCAGGTTGGAACTAAAAACAAATGTCCTCACAATGCCACAAAAGCCATCAGAAAACACCCACCATACAGAAAGCAGGCATTCAGCCTTCAGAAGAAGAAACTTGCTACCTCGACAAAAGGAATTATGTAAAAGATGAAAAGGCAGAGAGCTGGAAAGTGACTCAAGAAGTCTCACTGATCTGCTGCCAGGAAAGGCTCAGACAGCAGCCCAGAGCACAGGGAGCTCCCTCCCCTAGGTAGCTTCTGCTGGATCAGTCAACTTCTAAGTAGGAAGAGAAGAAGAAATGTATCTCAAAAGCTTATTTTAATGTTGGGGTCCATAAAACATAAAAAGGGAATATTTTAACCTCTGCATCTCAAACCATTCCTAAATAATAATAACAATAACAATGAAATAAAGAGGACTGGCACTCTTAGAGAGATCAAATAAGTATTTTCTTTTAAAAAGGGGTAACTTTTCTCCTCTATCTCCTCATCTACAAGCCCTGATATTATTTTGATACCTCAAAGAAAAACACCTTAATGTTAGGATAGGACAAACAGAACTGTCTTCAGGAGGGTCCACTTCCCAGCACTGACTAGGGAGAAGTGATAGAAAATTAAAGTTAAGTGAGGCTCATAACCACTGCATGACACAGAAAGAAGAAAATCAAGTGGACAGACCCAGACAGTTTTCCCTGTCAGAATGGGCTATTAGTAACAAAGATAATAAAAGAGGACTTCGCTGGCAGCTAAGGTGTGAGATTCTTAGCTCCTAGCTAAACTATTATACTTAGTAACCTGTCTTCAAGTGAATTACAACTCACTTAATTTCTTTAAACTTCAGAGGAGCGCTAATTCCCAAATTCATGGGTGAACCACATTAACTAATAGCTCATAAATCATCGTAATTATTTCCAAAGTTGCTCTCCTCTGTAGCCCTTAAACCAGAAGATGTCATTTTAATTTTAGCCAAATATTCTTCACTAGTGTTCTCAAACCACCCAAGAGTGGAGCTGTGACTCACACCCAGTGCTGAGCCTGTGGCAGCTTTCACCTGGCTGCTCTGGTCTTGTGTGGGGCTTGCAATGCTGAGTGAGCCAAGGACTCTCCAGGAGCATTACACACACAGAGCTCAGCCATTCCGATCAACTTTGTAAGTGGGAGTTGAATTATTTTGTCTACGGGTTTCTTGTTTTGCTTTGAAACATTATGTTCAGACAAAGACTTTCCTGGGCTTTGCAAACAGAGAGAAAGGTAAAGGGGTGGTAAGATAAAGTTTTGGCTTGCCAAATGAAATTATGGTCCTGTTAAAAAACAAGTACAGTAATTTCACGAATACAAGCCGCACCAATTTGACTAAGATTTTGCTCCTAAACCGGAAATGCGGCTAATAATCAGGAGCGGCTAATACAACCTCAGAAGTGCCTGCCAGAGTGCTGAGCCGAGCAGCTGCAAAGTCGGCATTTTGCGATTGTTACAAATCGCTACTTTGTTGCACCGCGGGTGGAGCCTGGCTCCGTGTAGGCAGAACGGGGGGCGGGGAGAGAGGCGGGAGAGCTCTCTTTCCTCCTCTGCCACAGCCCAGGGGAGAGACGGGGGGGGGGGCCCGGCGCCGCCATTGCTGCAGCTCGGGGAGGAGAGGGGGGACCCGGGCCGCCCCTACCGCGGCCCGGGGAGGAGAGGGGGGACCCGGGCCGCCCCTACCGCGGCCCGGGGAGGGGGGGGAAGCCGGCGCCGCCATTGCTGCGGCCCGGGGAGGGGGGGGGAAGCCGGCGCCGCCATTGCTGCGGCCCAGGGCGGGGGGGGGAAGCGCGCGCCGCCATTGCTGTGGCCCGGGGAGCCGACGGGAGCCCCGCGCAGCCATTGCCGCGGCTCGGGGAGCCGACGGGGTGCTTTGTCCCCGCCCGCCGCCGCCGCGGCAGGAGCGGGGAAACTCCGTCCCTGCCCGCCGCCGGCGCCACGGGCGCGGGAAAGCTCCGTCCCCGCCCGCCGCCGCTGCCGTAGGAGCAGGGGAAGCTCCGTCCCTGCCTGCCACCGCAGGGCAGCGCCGACCCGGGGTGACCGAGCCCAGGGGCAGCGGCGGCCGGCCCCGAGCTGCAGCACCGGGCTGGGCCACCTGGCCCCGTCAGCGGCCCCTAGCGGGCCGAGCCTGCACAGCCTTAGCTCAGCCAGTAAACCCCGCCCTCCCACGGTTCTGTTAATAATTGCACGCGGGTCCTCGCTGCGAACGACAGAGCGGCTTATATTCGTGTGCGGCTTATCTATGGACAAAAACCAAAATATTTGCCAACACCCAGAGATGCGGCTTATAGTCAGTGCGGCTTGTATTCGTGAATTTACTGTAAGTTTGACAAATGAGAACCCAATGACATCATAAAAACATCTTAGTTTCCTTCAGTAGATTAAAGACAGTTCATAAATGAACTCTGAAAAATAGTACAATTAGAGAAAGGTAATGTAAATATCAGGGCATGTTCTAAAGAAATAAGTGAGCTGTGTTCAAGGCAACATGGAAGCACTCAGACCAGCACCAGCATTTATTGAGTACTCTGCTCATTTCTCCCTTTGATACTCAGGCGTTATTTTTCCTGTAAGTTGATGTAAACTTTGAAGTTTTGCACAAGATCCTGAAAGAAATAGAGTGTAACCAGCTGCTGCATGCGATTCTCTAGGTAGTGGCTGCCATGTATATTACATATAGAAAGCATAAAAGAGAATATGTTGAGCGATGTAAACTGCCAGCAGGGAAAGTCTTTGAAAACTTATACAAGATAAAAGCATCTGTAGTCTCAACAGTAACACTCTGTAGTCCAGCACAATGATAAAAAACAGCATCCACTGGAACAGCTGGAGTCCACTGAATGGGAGCAAAGCCAGCATTTGAATACAATTAGCTCTGACTATGCTCAAGTTGTCTGAGATACACTTTCACATCCACAATAACCGTCTGGCAACAGCTAGTCCACTAGAGGAACCATCTCTTTTAGAAGGGTTAGAATCTTCGAGGCAAGAGAGCTGTACAAAAAGGGTGTTACTGAGTAGAAAGTAACCCTGCGAGGCAACATGTCTGAAATTATACAAAACTGCTTGGCCTGTGTGGGCTCCACTTGCCATACAGCTTTAAGCAAAGTCTGTACCCTTTGTCTCCTGCTCCCAGGGAATTCCTAAGTGCACAAGGAGTGCTGCTGGCTTGGCCAGTGCCCACGAGCAGCCTGGGCACTCAGCACCCCCAGGCAGAGCGAGCATCCCTGTCTGTACCCACCCTGAGCCATGGGAAGTGGCCAAAATACTTCTTGTGTTCCAGAAACCATCAGTGACATGGATACAGCCAAATTAAATGCAACTTCTGTTCTGTGAAATGGAGTGAAATTGTGTCATCTGTGTCCAACTCGGTGTATTTAGCAGGCGTTAAAATACACACGCATAAAGGGACCACCTGAATCTGCTCCTTGCAAAACCACTTTGCCCATGGAAACACTGCAGAGATGAGAGACAGCAGACGAGCCCTTAATGTGGTGACAACTTCAACATGGAAATCAGAGGGAGTGGTAATGCACCACAACAAAACAAAACAAAACAACAAAAAAAAACTTGAATAGGTTACTGCATTCCAGGATTCCAGGTAAGTGTTTGGTGAATGCAATGGAAAAGCAGCTTATCAAAAGGTAATAAAGATTACTATTGGAATTGCTCTGGTTTGCATATCTAACTTCTCTCCTTGCTTTCAGACTGCTTTTAAACACTCATCCTGAACCATCTCAGAGGAGAAAAGAGAGGAATTTTGTCAATATTGCACTTAAAATCATGCACACAAATTAATAATATTATGATCTAAAGTAAATGTCATTTTTACAGCCGAATTACAGAACCACAGCACAACCAGTGAAAATTAAAATTATTTTATAACTGATGAGTGGAAAATGCACTTCAACACTGTAATCCAGAAACTGCTGCATTTTGCAGCTAAAAATCAGCAGACTTCAATACAACCAAACTGAATTCTGTGGAGAGGACAAAAACATCTTCCTGTGTGAGCTCTACCTGCACACAGGTTACACTGTTAAATACTGGAACACAGTCAAGAAAGTCTGACTGAACAGCACCCACCTAGCACCTGACACTACAGAAAAACAAAAAATTGGAGAATTTGGAGAGAAAGAACAAAAAGATTCCTAAGGGCTGAAGAACTGGATCCACAATGGGAGATCAATAGTTGACTACATACCGGTCAAAAAGAAGACGACATTAATGTTTCAAAGCAATGTCCTGAAGTAACCAAAACACCTCATAAAAATAATTTGTGCATGCAAAACCAGTAACTGCTACAAGGAATGGAAAAAGGGTCTGAAGTTAATGGATGTTCTTTAAAAACAAAAGCTTGTTTTCTCCTTGTATCCTCAATGTATCTCCTTCTCCCCATATTTTCTCCTTCTATCCTCAATGAGGGCAGAAAAAGATGGACCTTCACATATCCCAGGATATAAGAGGAAAAAGCAGAAGAGGGAGCTAATTTTCTGAGAACAAAATTGTGCATCTGTAGAATAATAAAATAGTAACTTTTTTATCCAAAAAGCTTTTCATCCAAAATCTCCTATCCACCTTTGGGAAAGTGTTAGAAAGCAAGAGGATGCACTCAAAACATTTCTGGGTCGTAAACAGGAAGGGTGACTAGAATTATGCAGATTCCAAATTTTGTTTTGTGTTAAAATGGGAAACTACCCACAGCTACAATAATTTGCATATCCTAAAAAAAAAAATACTAGTTTTTCTTACACTGTTGATTCTATTGTGATTTATCTCCATAGCTGATGATATAAGAACTATAGCTGGGAAAAGCTGATTAACAAAACATAACAAGGCAAATGACACTGCACACTGTCAAGGTCGGTAAATAACCAAGTCAGCTTTTGTAATTTCTGCATTTCCAGACTTCTTGGTCAGGCAGAATAGGGCACTGGAAAATGCACCATCACACATACCTGACTGTAACAGTGAGGTATTTGATCATATCCATTAAGATAAAGCCAGATCTCCTTCTTGTCAGCAGTTTTAAGGATTTCTGAATAGCTAAGGATGCTTGTTTCCCATGAGTTTAAAGCGGTTTATTCATCATCATTCAAGTTTCTCAGTGTATTTTTTGAATAAAAACATATTTTAAAAGTCTATAAAGAAACAATGACCTTCCAGCTTGTGATATCATTTGCCTCTTTTGGCAGGGTCATTTTGAACTGAACAAAATCAGCTGTTGCTTTCTTTTCAGACCTTTCCTATCATCTATGGCAATTCCTTCCTTATAACTCATGAGTGTAATGTCTGCAACTTCATCTCATTGAGTACCCCTTCTGCCTGCTCCTGAGCACAGGAGCAGCTTTCTGGTTACTGCAGGATCAGATTTAAGGGCTTTAAATCTGAATAAACAAGTTTTGCTGAAGATCAGTCCAACAGGGAGTTCTGTTAAATATTCATTGTGAAAAGCCTCAATTTATCTGTTTCTCCCAGTGCCTGTCCCTTCCAGGTCCATCTTCTCTGAGGGATGGTAAGAAGTCAGCACTCCAGAGATTTTTGTAAGAAGTCCCAAATTTCTGATGAGGCATTCCCACATTTAATGACACATCTGTTAAGTAAGGTAAAAGAGTAAGGTCTGAAGTTACCTAGGCTGGACAAAGACCAAGCAATACCAAGTTTCATTTGAAAAAAAAAATCCAAGTGAAAAAAAAAAATATATGTATTCAATAAATAATAAACACATCAAGTTTAGTCAGTCAGTCAGCTGGCCCCAGCCCTTTTAGACATGAAGAAAAAGTAAGGGCTTGGAAGAATTAAAAAAAGAAAAGAGAAATCACAAAAAAAAAGAGAAGAAAATAAAAAAGAAATCACAATACTCAAGACAGCCAGGAATTTGAGAAACTCTCAAAGTGAAGAGTGTACCATGATTTGTATTCTCACTATTGTGAGGCTCTATCTCCTGGACAATGATAGCATCAGAAGGACCTCTACAAAAAAAACCAACAATGCAGCTTTAAAGATGGGCAGAGAATAACACCCATGGAACCCATTTCCAGAATGGTTTGTATCTACTGTGGTAACAATATTTAAGGAATGTTATGGCTTTAAGAATGAAGAAAATTTACATGGCTGCAATTTACAGGCTTTGCAAATTCCAGCTGATCAGCAAAATGCAGTAGTCACAGAATCTGCATCTAATTGGAAAAAATTCAGTAAAAAGCTTTCAGAGTTGCAACTGGGGATCCAGACCAAGAACTACTTTTAAAAGTAGATCTATAGGAAGTGCAGGTGCCTCAAAATCCTGATTAGAAAAGGAAAGTGACTGAGATAAAGCCCACATGACCTGTCTGTGCTATGGGGAATTATCTCTGTTTCCAACTACCAGAAGACTGCTACAACAAAATAAGGCTTCTCTACAGACCTCTGAAAGAGGCAGAACACATTATTTTTACATATTATTTCTTTGGCCTCCAACAAGCGAATGCCATTGTGAGTTCTACCCTGCCAAAAGACAGAAAATAGATTCTGGCTAACTTCTCCTGTGCAAGGACTGGTTTTGAGCATGTCCTGCCTAGCAAGAATTAGAAGGCATTCCCCACAATGGTAACCTAATTCATTCAGGACTGGAAAGGATAGAAGGAGGCAAGCCACAACATCACAAAAACAAGAGCATGCAAGACAATTTCAGCAAGATTTTCTAGAAGGAAAATATTCTATAGTATGACATACACGCCAGTATTTTTATGCACTCTAAAGCATATCTGTCATGCATTCACTGATGAACAGGATCATAATCTTTGTATATGGTACATTCAAGCACAAATCAAAGTTACATTTATCACTTTGTTGATAAGCTTTCTTGATTAATGAATGTGGAAAAGAGCTGCTATAAACAGGCATTTATCATCAGATGGGAAATTATTATCACGAAGTGCCTTGAATACTTCTGAGTAATACACAACAAAAGTCTTCAAAGTATACAAAGGAGTATCTTCTAAGGAATGACTGCAGCTGAAAATTTTGAGACTGGCTTATTTGACAACAAGCACAGAAATTGGCTTCTTTTGTTCAGAAGGAGTATCATAGAGAGAAGGAACTGGGGAAATGTAACTGGAAAGAGGTTAGTGGCTGGAAGAGAACTGAAATGGCACAGGAAGAAGAGGAGATAAAAGTCACTTGAAAGGAAATAACATTTCCATTTCTTACAGAAATAGTATAAGAGCTTCCATCAATTAATTATTTCATTCATTAAATAGGCAGCCCGTTTATTTTACTTCTTACTAGTCGATCAAAGAACCATCATTTGTAACACCTTTAACAAGATAGTCTCATACTTAAATGGAATAATTTTTAAATGGATTTTGCAAGACATATTTGTTTTTTAGTATTTCTTCCAAATAAAATAATATGATTTCTCTTGGAGTATTAATGCAATAAATCACAGTAAAATATTCAGACTAGTTATGCAAATATTTTTATAATATCTGACTTGAAAAAGCATTTTCTCTAAGAGTTTTACTAAAGAAACATCACAAATTACTGTATTGGACTGATATTTCACCTTAAGGAAAACATGGAAGTGATAATGGGATTCAGAAAAAGTTGTTCTGTGCAAAATCTTTCTCCACTCCTGACATGTATTTATTATTCATTCCCCACCACCTCTCCTTATCTGATGACACAGCTTACAGACTGCATGCAGTTTAAGATGTAGTTTGAAGTTGCTGGCAATTCTTCTGTGATAATTTCCAGTCCCCACAAAAAGAAAAGCCACAGCTTAGACCCTTCTTACACCTACAGAGAACATCTAACTGTCACCAGGAACGAACATGGAATCACTGTGCACATCCTGCAAGGATTTTATTATAATAATTTCCAGTGCTCACTATTATCTCTGACAATTAGTAGAATGTACAGACAGCTGCAGCCTGAAGTAGCTCATCTCTCTGCCCTTGGCCAAGGTGAGAAGCAGAATCAGGAAGAGTCTAGACCTCTACTGAGCTTTTTCTCCCCAGGGCTACTCTCACCTTTGCCTGTACCTTCAGACAACATTAAGGACTTGTTTCAGGCTACTGAACTTTACATGTGTTAAGTCCACTGGGGCTCTCAGCACCCAGCACCAGTAACACACCACCCATTGAGCTCTACCTGTTACACCACTGTTACCAGCCTACTGAGGCAACTTTGCAGGACCTCTGTTGGTATGACTGCGTCTGGATCTTCTCTATTCTACCTCCTAGGTACTGCCTTCTGCTATTTTCAAATTTAAAGAAAAATTTTAAAAAGTATTCTTTAGGCTATTAGTTGCACACACACCCAAGCACAAAAAAAAAAATAAATAAAATCCAAACCTCTCCATCTCTAGCCTTGGACATGTTTCAGGCATGATTTGTGTGTACAGCTTTTTATGGAGTCACAGAGAGAAGGAATTAATTTCTGAGACAGATAGCATCTTCAATTGTTCATTGCTGTGCCAGCCAGCGAGGTTAATCCACACTTCACAGGAGGACTGCCTCACATTGCTTGAGGACAGGGAGTGAGGTTATGTCACCTCACAGCTGGAGCAAGAGACAAAACAAGGCAGGTGCCACTGCACTGATGCAGACCAGGCACATTCCCAGCTGCTGAGAGTGCTGAGGACCCTATCTTTCAGCAAAATTAATAAAAAGAGGAGCTAGAACTAGGCATGGCAGTTCCCAAATGCTCCAGCTATTCCCAAAGCAACTTCCTTTAAGTCCTTAATTTTATGGCAAAGCTCTTCTAAAAGCTTAGCTCGGCTTTCATGCCATTAGTTTATCCTTCACAGTACTGCTTTTGGCCCATCAGAGTATTTACAGTTTACTTTTCACCTGAAGCCAAGTCCAGCATTTAAGTTTGACTAGCATAAAAGAGTCCCAACTAAACATTTCAAAAGGCATTTAAATACATGTAAGACAACTCCTGCCTGCATGCAAAGCCCCCCTGAACTTCTAAAAAGATTTAGCATCAGCGATTAAACCTCTGAAAATATATCCACCTATGCAAGTAGAGTCAGTGTTTCAGTTTTTATGAAATATTCAGTAAGAGAGAAGGAACACCAAGGATGGTTCATTGAAACAGCTGAAATTCTGCTAAGGAAAGAAATTACATTGGGATTAATAATTTCAAATATACGTACAGCATTTGAGAGCAGAAGGAAAGTATAAAAATAGATCAATAGATTTTGACAGGCTCTCATTTGTTCACACCATTCCAAGTCACGTTGTCTGAACTGGTAAGGTGAATCAGAAAAATTGACTTATGCACAATCTGTGCAGAAATCTACTCTTTTGCAGAAAGTTAATTTATGCAGAAATTAAGCACCAAGTTCAGCAAAAACTGTAGTGATTTGTATACACAAAATCTAGTAGCTCACAATTCAAGCCTTAAAAAATAAGAATAAAGTTTACAATCTAGATAATTAGAAACTAGTCTCTGTTTTGCTTTGGCATTGGGGTTGTGTTAGCCTTCAATTAAATGAATTTTCAAATAAAGTATTTTCTGCAAAACCTTAAAAACAGCAAGTCATAAGAAAATTCCACACATTCAAAACACAGGCACGTGTATCATTAAGATCACGTTGGTTCTTGTCAGGAGAGAAAATTTTTTTCAAAATGAAGAAGTCTTAAATTCCATAATTCAGTTATAGAGAAGTTTGATTGTTTGATTTCTCTCTGGCAATGGATTTCTGAGTTTAAAAGTTATAAAGTTGTCTTCATTTTTTTTTTCCATGTTTAATTGGAGTAAACTACTGATTTCTGCACGTCCTTAACCAGCAGCATCCCTACTACATTGAACAGCCCAACAATATTGGATAATCCCCATTTTAAACAATTATTTTGGGGTGTATTTTCCATGGCTCTGACTTAGTTGTGGAACACAAGGAATATAGATAAGTCTAAACAGTTGTCATACATGGTTATCAGAGAAAAGTTAACTAGCTTCAAGTTTCAAATGTGCGCCTCCTCCTCTTCGAAGGCACAAATGTGAACCTACCTGGTGCTGTGGTAGCTGTCAGGAAAAGCACAAAACTGTCCCTTCCATAAAATACAAATGCGTATCTCTGTGATGCCATTGCTGCTGGCAATGTGAATGGCCCTATGTGAATATTTAACCCCAAGACAGACCTGCAAGGTTTACCATCCACTTCCAATTAATACCAGAATTCTGGAGGAAAATCCTGGTGCTGCTTTTTTGCTCTAATAATTACATCTGCAGCAAGATAAACTCAAAATGGAAGATCAATACCTGTGGAAAGAAAGACTTAGTGACCTTATTGGGATAGGGGCAAAGGCTCAGTTGTCCAACGAGTTTTCTACCCAGTGAGGAATGCACATATGCACACCATGAGCTGTGTCCAGGAGAACACTGTGAAATGCTGGTGAAGGCACTTAAGTCCAATCCAGTGATAACCAGGACAGAAGGATCAAGTGCACTCTAAGCAAGTTTGTGCACGGCCCTAAGTTGGGTGGGAGTTGATGTACTGGAAGGTAAGGAGGTTCTGAAGAGGGATCTGGACAGGCTGGAACAATGGGCTGAGGCCAATTGTATGAGACTCAACAAAGCCAAGTATCAAGTCTTGCCTTTGGGTTGCAACCACCCAATGAAGTACTACAGGCTGGAGCAGAGTGGCTGGGAAGCTGCCTGGCAGAAAAGGACCTGGGAATGCTGGTCAACAGCAGTTGAACATGAGCCAGCTGTGCCCAGGTGGCCAAGAAGGCCAGTGGCATCCTGGTCTGTGTCAGCAATAGTGTGACCAGCAGGACCAGGGCAGTGATTGTTCCTCTGCACTGGGCACTGGTGAGGCTGCACTTCAGGTGTTGTGTTCAGTTTTGGGCTCGCCATGACAAGAAGGACTTTGAGGTGCTGGAGCATGTCCAGGGAAGGGCAGTGGAGCTGGGGAAGGGTCTGGAGCACAAATCCTGTGAGGAGCCACTGAGGAGCTGGGGGTGTTTAGCCTGGAGAAGAGGCAGCTCAGGGGGCACTGCACTGCTCTACAATTCCCTGACACGAAAGGGTAGCCAGGTGGGGTCAGCTTCTTCTCCCAGGCAACAAGTGACAGGATGAGAGCAAATGGTCTCAAGTTGCACCAGGACTGGCTTAGATTAGATATCAGATTTTTTAATTTTTTTTTTCATGGAAAGGGTTGTCAAGCATTGTAACAGATTACCCAGGGAGGTGGTAGAGTCACCATCCCTGGAAGTGTTCAAAAAATGCAGATATGGCACCTGAGGACATGGTTTAGTGGTGAACATTGTGGTAGTGCTATGCTGACTGTTGGATGTGATGATCTTGACAGTCTTTTCCAACCTCAAATTCCATGGTTCTATGATTCTTTGAATGTTTCCTACCATAAGAAGTTCACTTCACGTGAGAGTGATGGGTGTCCTGTGAAAACTACCAAGCTTGCTTGAAGGACCATAGTCTGCATGCAGAAATCACAGAGGCAATCTTAAGACGAAGCCCTTCTTACCATCATTCAGACAGAAATCATACCAGTAAAGAACAACACAGATTCAAAGTTTAAATTTCAGAATAGTTGCAAAGCACTGAATACAGTAGCCCTGAATGCCTACCCAGGAATGCTTGTGAATAAAGGAAAAAGACAATTTGCATTACTATTTTTAACGATGAAAGGTGAAACAATCTCCTGAGTAACTTTAGCTTTACCCTGTCCATCAACAACAGCAGCAGCTTGGACTTGACCTCATTCTTGACCCAGGGCCTCAAAACACTTAAAAAGGGTTACCTGTGACTGAACCCCACTGGACAGAAACAGGGATACAGAGATGACAAGACTCCATCCTATGGCATGTCCTTGAAGCAGCACAACCCTCCTCAGCTTGAAGGGTTTCTCCACTTCGATTTTCTGGTAGGACAAGACCCTACAAGACTTGCCTACAAATAAAAGAAGTCTATGATGCCTGCACGCACTTAATTGTATTTCTGCAGGCTATAAAAGTCTTGCTCTACTCATTTTAACAAACTAACAGATAGTTATGCCTGAAGAGAAATTCCCTGTTAGGGAAAAAACCCTATCCATGCAACTTCAGTAGCAAATGCAAATAGCTAATTAACTTTATCTCCATTACACTGTCCTGACTTTGCAATACATCTGGCACGGAAGCAAGTATTTTTTTTGCCTTGTCCAAATCTTCTCACATATGTACAGAGCCTACTCTCAATGGGCTCTGAAGCAAATCTGCCCAGTAAAGATTTAGCATGCACATATGGGTATACCCTCTGACCCCTATTCTAAATGCACACCTCCTCATGCCACTCCATCCTCACTTTATTGGGGAAGAGACAAATTGCCAGACACATGAAGGAAGCTGTATTTAACTATCTAGTCACAAATAAGGCTGTATTTGTGTACTTAGGAGAGACAAATAAACAAAGTTGCCAGATCCAGCTCATGTACACTTTATGAATCCAAGACAAATAAATACACTCTTTAACCCACCAGTTTTCTTCCCCTTAAAAGACATATGTGCCCAAACTATGAGATTCAGTATTTCACCTTTTCAGGGTCTGTTTCAAATGCAACACTTTTTTCTTGGTCAAAGTTAGCAAGGATAGGGGAAAGCAAATTGGACAAAAGGTCAGATTATAGTGAAATAGAAATACTTATCAGAACAGCTATTTCTGCCAAGGAAGATAATCACAAAGGTAATGTCTCCTTTGATCCTTAATTGACCTGTGTGTTTTTAATTGGGAAGCAGGGGAATTAACCTACAGCTAATTACAGTCTTCATTTTACAAACCTTTAAGTGCGTAATTTTATTCACATAAGTATTCCTCAGTGAAGTTATGCATGAACAAATACATTTGTAGCTTCAGGGAACAGGTCTTGAATAACTTAACCTTTTAAAAACTTTCAAGTGGCTACTTTACAAATATGTCTTATATACAATCTAGTTTGTATTTCAGGCTTTAGATGTGAATTTTTTCTGAACACCAAAGAATATTTCTTTTTGTGTCAGCAAAACAGCAACAGTTATTTTTGTGTTAAGGAAATAAGTGGTAGCTTTACAGAATGAACATTTATGTGTCTTTATTCATCCTGGTCTGTGAAACTGCAATCTTTTTGCTTAATGGCATCACAGAGTAGAGGTTTGTAGTAAAGCATTTTTACTTCAGCACTGAATTAATTTTAATGTGTAACACAGTTTCAGGGGAAGAAACTTCCTGAGACCTGTGTCATTCAGGTCCCTGCACACTACAATTTATTCACTATCGGAAAAGCTTTCTGGAAGACAAAAAGGGTGAACCTATGCTCCCTGATGCTCTCCCTATGCTCACATTGCTCCTGCAGTCTCTTCATTACATCCAGAGTTTACAAACTCTGTGGACCTGTATCTGCAGTCCTGCAAGCTGCCACAGATGACTCTAAAATACCAATTATATAAAGGCAGAGAATTGTGACCGTGACTTCCATGCAAATGGCCTCCCTGCTGGCCATTGTACCACCAGACTTGCTTTGCATCCCGACTCCAACAGAAAATAACTCCTTCAGCCTGCTTTCCCAAGGCAATGTTTAGACTTGCTTATCTGTGGATAAACACGTCTGCCAGACCCTCTCTAGTAAGTTTTGAGTCTATTGGCCAATTATAACCAAATCTGACCCAGGCTTGGAGGCTAAGAGATGTTCACTGTGACAAGCAGCAGAAAAGCAGGCAGCTGGGCTGAGCCCCCTAAGTGATCCTGTGAGAGAGCAGCGACAAACTGGGACCCCAGCCTTGAGACACAATCCCAAAGGAAAGAGGTTCCTTTGGGTTTGGCTGCTTATCACAGTCCTGCAACAACACAGTCTGTGCAAGACAGCAATTAAAACATACTGCCTGTTTTATCAGAGCCACAGACACACACTCCTCTCTGCGCAATCTGTGTAAGTACTCACACCTGGGCGTGCATGCACACTCTGGCATAGGCTGATCATAAAGAATAATTGATCACACAGGAATTTTTTTTTTTACAGCTTGATGAGGTGTTGACATTTTAAGAAGAGAAAAGTAAACTCAGTAATGTGATGCATGAAAAAAATGGTATAATGTAATCAAACACTACATTATAAGGTATTTTAGTTACCTCAGAACAATTTCCTTATTACAAAAGAGTCCAGCACTTAGATGCTGTAATAGATAAATCTTTTCTTCTCTAAGGCATTCAAAACAACAAGGTTGTTGGTATATAGCACAATGTAATTCATAGATATCATCAGAATGTTACAATTTCAAGACTTTTTCAAAACTTATCCTATAACCCCATTACATTTTTGCTACCTCAATCAAATATAAAACAGCAAGAGGAAAGACCTTACCAGAGCCATGCCCAATCTGAAACATGCACTAGGGAAAAAAAACCAGCTTGACAAGTGTGAACCTTAGACTAAACTGCAGTGTTTTCAAATCAGTTTCCTACAAATTTTCCCTATGAGCAGCAGGAGTCTGAGTTTGTTTGAGACAATTTAAAAATAGTTCCCATCTTCTGAAAAGGAACAAAAATCTGAATGGTAATAAGTCTAAGATATATTTTATAGTTTACAGGGTACCACCATTAGATCTTACTAATTTTTTCTGTTCTATATTTGCAGTATTTACAATGCAAAGATCAGCACATTTTGGCACTTGTGAGTCACATACTAATACATCTTTAAATCCTCACCAACTTTGTAAGTTAGAGGAATGACAACCAAGACAACCATGTTGGTTTATATTACGACCCTATCCTTGCAATCACCCTAAGATTGGTAGAAAATACCCATTACAAGTTTTTAGAGACTTGTCTGTCTTGGCCCATATTCTGTTTGAAGGCTGTAAGCTGTTTAGAATAGTTGTTGTTAGCAGCTGCTCAGGCTGGACCCAGAGGCAGCTCTTCACTCTCCCCAGCACACTGCATCAAGTACCACATTTGTAAGACAAAGCAAAGCAGCCCCTTCCCCACAGGATTTACAGTCTGGACAATGCTTTGTAGTCAGCATCAAGAAATCAGTGGTTAAGACACAGAGCAGCTCATAAACCTCCTTCTAAAAAGAAGTTCATCTTATTCCTTGGGAGTATTAACACATCATTTCCCACCTGAGCATCAGACTTCCTCTCATTGTTCCCTTACACCTGGCAGCAGATATTGTGTCTTACTCATTGAAGGCCTGGTTTTGTAGGAAATACTCAGGGAAGAATGACAGAAACAGGCAAGAAGGACTAGATGCTGGGAACAGCCTTTGTGAATCTGTCAAGTTTACATCATCACCAATCAAAGCTCTTTCAAAGGGAGTTTCAAAACTTGAGGGCTCGATTCTGTCAAGAGATGAATTCTCTGGTCTTGCTGCAGCAAAGGCCCCAGCACATGCATCACTTTAATTACACAAGTGCACCAATTAAAATGGACCCCACTCATATCCTTAAAATTAATGTGTTTAAGCATCAACTTGAAGCCAGAGCATTCAGTATACTGAACCACAGGAAGGACTGCTGTAAGTCAGGATTACACACAAACACCAGTACAGATACAGCTATCCCAAAGGCCTGAGGGGCTTTTTTTTCCCTGATTGCACAAATGTCAATCAAGGGCAGCTCAGCTGAAGCCAAGCAGGGCAGTAGGTTGTGGGAAGAGAGTCAAAGTCCTTAGGTTGTATCAACTGTCATGGATTCCTTATTTTGAAATAAATGCAAAACTGTTTCCTAACAATGCTAAATTTCCACACAAGAACCAGAGAATCTTCTTGCAAACACATTATGAATCCATCATATCACTCTAATACTAAAATGCTGGTTGGGTTTTTGCTTGCTTTCAGCACATGCAGCCTCTGCCACTAAAAGAAAGGAGGAACACTTGGTGCTGTAAAGCCATGCTGGACATCAGGCAGAGATTTTGTCCTCAGTAGGCAATCACACAGCAGCCATTCTGTCACACTAATGCACACTGCTTCCACGAATTACTCCCAGAGACTGTAGCTTTTAACATCCTAACTTCAACATGCCTGTCTTTCAAAATTGTCCATTCTCAGAAAATAACTATGTCTCTGCTCATTTCCCTCCTCTTAAGCTACACTTTAAGCCAAGTAGAAGACAGCATTTTGTCCAGAAAAGGAGACAACAGAGAACACACTGGAAATTTATAAAAGCATGAATGGGACAGAGAGGAACTGAGACCAATTCTGCACTAACTCAAGACATAGGTACTATCAAAGGTTCAGAATAAAATGCTATGGGGTTCGACACTGTGTAAAGTTAAAGCTATGAACTTCCTTCTCACAGCACATTGCTAAAAGTTTACACAGGGTCAAGGAGCACTCAGAGCAGTTCACGGTAAGGAAAAATCAGTGAGTGCCATAAAGACACCAGCTCTCCCTTAGAAAGCATCCAAGCTGCAAATCATTGCATGCTGAGAGAGCCTTCTGGAGAATTATCCTTACACGCCTATCTTATTTTTACTGCCCCTCAGGCACTGCTTTTTACACCATCAGATCCGGGACGCTTAGACAGACCTCTTGTTTTATCTACAAGAGACTCCTAAACAGTGACACTGTCTGTAATTTACATTCAGCAGGTCCTTAAATCGAGTGGTGTAACTCTGTGTTTCTGAACAACATCACTGAGGACATCGACTGCCATAATCCGGCCGGTAAATCAGAGTTCACGTCAGTCCATCACAAGCGACAAACTCTGTGAGTTAACAATACCGTGCTGCTGAGCGAGAGATTCCCGCTTCCCAAAGAGTCACAGGGCTCTCCATCGTCCTCAGTTACAAAACAAGATGCACCTTGACAAATCGGCGTTTTGAGTTAAAAGTTCATTTCGGGAGCGCTGCAGACCGCCGGCTCCCGACGCGCCCGCCTAACGAGGCCGTATCGAGGCAGGCGCAGCGAGTGCCCGAGGGGAGCCGCTCCGGCAGGACCGGGCTGCGGCCGCTCGCTCGCTCCACGCAGCTGCTCCCCCGGGGCAAGCTCGGGGCAGCCCGAGGCCAGCGCTCCGAGCCCCGCTCGGGACGGGACGGGATGGGACGGGACAGGGGCCGCGGTCCCCGAGCAGCCGGCAGGGTTGGAAGGCTCCCGGCGCACTCGGGACCCTCCTGCACCCCGGGACTCCCCTGCACCCCGGGACCCCCCTGCACCCCGGGCCCCGCAGGTGCCCGCCCGCCCCGCCGCAGCATCTCCGACCCGCACACCCGCTCCCGGCTCCGCACCGTGCTCACCGCCCGCGGAGCCTCCTCAGCCGGGGCTGCCTCCTCCTCCTCAATCGGGGCTGCTGCCTCCTCAGCCGGGGCTGCCTCCTCCTCCTCAATCGGGGCTGCTGCCTCCTCAGCCGGGGCTGCCGCCGCTCCGAGCGCTGCCGCCTCCCTCGCCCACCCCCTTCCCGCCCGGCTCGCAGCTGCTCTGCTCGGCCTCGGGGTGGTTTGGGGCTTTCTCCCCTCTCTCGCCCTCTCCAGCTCCCACTAGTGCTCGCACACCCGGCCAGCCGGACGAGGATTCGCCGCCTCCTCCTCCTCCCGCCCCCCGCGGCCGCCGCTCCGCCGGTCACTGCCGGGGCTGCGGAGCGCCAGGGCCGGGCTGCACCGGCGGGTTTCCGCTGCCCGTCCGTCCCTCCGTCCGTCCATCCATCACCAGCCCCGCACACTCCCCCAGGACCCCCGCGCTTGGCTGGCGGCACGGGGAGATGTAAGAGAAGCGGAGCAATTTACTGCCAGGATTAAATTAACAATCGAGATAAAACGGACAGCGTGGGAACAGGCGATTGAAGGATGAATCGCCGATACATTTCAGCGTTTGGAGTGTCAGCAACAATTTATTACTCAGCTTAGGCATCGCCACAGCCCCGATGTGGATACTCCTGCTGCAAGCTGTACTACATCCCACAGGCAGGCGAGTGCCAGCCGTGCTACCTTACAGCCCAGGCTCTTTAACCTCTGCATTATCTTATTGCTGCTTCCCTCTTCTCTATGTTTGATGAAAGGGAATAACAGATCAGCAGTTTAAGTTATCATATTAGAAGTTTATGACCACAATTTAGTCCATTATAACACGTTATGATGGGGAAAATGCAAATTTAAAATGGGAATGTTCAAGGGATGACTACGTTAGCAATTCAGTGTGTATCAGGAGTGCACTTTAAAGCGGAGGTGGAGTACTCAGTGCACAGACTGCGAGCAGTAAGCCAAAAAATGCATCCTGGGAGTGCACCTAATGCACTGTGGGGCCAGCAGGCATCCCGTGCACAAGGTGAGGTCGCAGCCAGTGCAAATGCCCTGTTCTGAGCACCTGTGCTTTCACATGGCAAACCTACTGGGCCACACTGACCAGTCATGCAGACATCAGCATCACCTCAATTTCGGCTTCTCACACTCAAATTAACATACTCCCTCACTGCTCAAGTGGGTTGGTGTGATAATGCTACATTCACACACACACAGGAGCTAGTCTATCCCCCTTTAACTTAGAATGTTTGATTTGCAGAATATTGCTCTGATATTTCAGGCCAGAGATACTGAGGAGAGGAAAAACTATCTCCAACTTTGTTCTTAGGCCCAAACCTCTCCTCTCCCTGCTACTTAGGCATGGGGCCTTTTTTCCCCTTTACAACAACCTCAGTTAATAGTAGAGACTGATGTGGTGGAAGTCTTATTACTAGCCAAGGCAGATTGGGAAAATTTGCTGAAAAACTAGCAAAAAAGCTTGTTCCAGCAAGATTTCTGCACTATTTTGTGAAATCAGTGTATTCAAATTGTTCTTGTGCACTTCACGCTTCACACTTTTTTTGGCCTGTATCCTAGTCACAGCTCATTATAAGACAGATATATTGTCTATTGTGAACCCAAGGTTTCCCTCTCAGCAGAGATACTTCACTCTTCAATTGGTTTCCCTCTTGTATTTATCTCCTACACACAAAAAAAGAGAAAACCGAGGTAAATAGAAGTACTGGCTCTCCTGGAAAACAGCTGAATATCTACTGCTGCTGCACTGACAAGAAAAACTTAGGAAACAGAGAACTCAAAGAGAAAAGAAAAACACACCCTCAGGAAGTAATAAAGAGAGGGATGAAAAGGGAAAGAAGACATAAAAACAAATAGGAAAGGAACAAAAGGAAGGTGTAACTGAATTTAAAGTGCCATAAAGTGAAACAGTTGGCAAGGAGAAGGAGGCCTTATGGACACCTTTGCTTCACACTGACAAACTGAGACACTGGAAAGTGTGGTTTCCTTTGAGGCACCAAAATAATTAACTCTTTACTGAGTGTGTAAGAATCAAGGATTTGTGCTACTCCAATGCCAGCATGCAGCAAAAAGGGGAAAGTTTTTTACCAATTTCCTTAAAACATAGAGCAAACCTTCATAAATAAATGCCCTTCTTAGCTATGATGAATCAGCAGCAACAGAAAGTATGCAGACCTGGACTGAGCTCTAATGAAGGCATCACAATTTCTCTCTTCCCACAAGCTCCAGTTAATCTCTTCTAACTGGATCATTTCAGCCACCATTCTCTAACTCCTAATTATATCAGGCCTGATTATAACAACACTTGAATGAAAATGCTCAAAATATCAGGCTCCCAGTGACATTACTGAAGAGGAGCTGTTGTGTTGCCTGACAAGACACTGTTGAGACTGCAGGGTAATTGTCTAAATCTTCTATCATTGCTAAGGTAAACACATGAAACCACAAAAATGTTTGAGCCTCCTAGCAAAGCTTTTGGCGTGCTTTCACCTTCCTGACCCCTAAGTGTTGAGCACTCCTCTGCAATTTCTTCTCATGCTACGTGTTGCCAGTGGAGGAGAATCCCCCCACCTCGCCTCCCAGCCACCCTAAACACATTCAAATAAACCATCCAGTGGAAAAACAAATATTGTGTGATCTCTTCACCTTTTGTCTATGTTTAGGAAAGGCAACATAATCCTTTCTATTTCAGAAGCAAATTCTCTTCTGCGCTTTCCAAAACAGTAGTATTCTCTCTGCTTTGTGAAGAGCCTGGTAGCTTTGTGCTTTATTTGTTTCTTCTCCTTGGTAAACAGCTTCATGGAGTCTGTTTGTCATTCACTGGCCCTATGTATTTCACAAAGGGAAAAACACACACATGCAACCCATTTATTCCCATTTTCCTAACTGTTGATCAGACATCATGATTTTCCTACTGCACCAAAGCTGGAAGTTTCAGTAATACATCAAAAAATATAAAAAAAGAAAGATACTACCATGCCAGATTAAATAGAGCTTATTCATTACTGTACAGGCAGGGTAGGATTATGTCACAGCACTCTTACATTTCCATAATACAATTACATCTCATTTTCAAAACTCTATACCAAAATTCACTTGCCTTAGTTTAGTCCCAGATTACAGCTAATGGCTCTCTACCATCTGTTTGCTGGAGTACAGTGCCTGTAGTGCCGTGCTGTGATTTTCAAATCAGCTTTAAACTGTGATAAACAGAGTATCAAAAACCTTCATCAGCCAGCTAAAACATTACTTAGGAAAGAGATAATTACCACTTACACAATGTCAAAAATGCTTTTGTCCACCAGCTAATATAATATACTGACCACCTACACAATATCTCATGTAGTATGCTTATAAAAAACCCCAAACATGTAAAACACATTTAATTGCCAAAACTTGATTCAAACATTATAAATAAGCATAGCTTGAATCTGGGGATATGCAGCACAGTCTTGTTTCATGTTTGCTGTGCAAACCCTAGAAGTTTAGGATTAAATTCACTTCTTGTTACTTCACTCTGCCATAGGATACACATACACATATATGTGTTTAAATATGTAATACAGTGGGAGTAAAACACTGACAGCCCATCTCAGTAAAAGGAGAGGAACAAGAAGAAAGCGTACATGCTTTCCCATGTGAAATGGTAATTGTGAGAGGGACAGAGAATTGGAAAGAACATAAAAGGCACTATATTTGAACAAAATTATTTAAGACAGCCGTTCCCAAACTGAGATCCAGGGACTAACTCCCTCCTGGGGAGAGCAGCTGGCTGGCTGCCTGCCTCAGCATCTTTCACCAGCAAGAGGAGCCAGCAGTCAGCCATAACATCCTCCACAAGTTTTCAGTGTGCTGGAGTCCTCTTATGAATTTCTGGCATTCACAATCCCTATTGATTTAAATGGGGCTTGAATGCCATCAGAACTGAACACTAGACATCTTTACTTGCTTTACACTGCTTGTAAGAAAGTTTACAGTGCAAAAAGACTTCAGAGAAAATTTGAAAAAATAAAAACAGAAGACTGTCCCTAGGACAACAGCAGTGGGGAAGAATACTCTCCATTTGAAATAAATCTGTTTCCTGTGACGTTTTTAACTGCAGTTAAACTACTCAGTCTTAAACTGCAGACAAAGCATCCTGGATTTTGTGTACATCCCATGTACACCTTGCTGATAGCAGAACTGCTCCCAAGTCCAGTAAATGGACTTGCACAAAGAGCTCTTCGCATGCCTAAGCTTTCCAAGGACTTGGACTGCAGGCTGCACTTTCTTGTGGATTTTGTTGTTGTTTCTCCAAACTTCAGCAGTATTTTATAGCTTCTGCCCTCTGAACCACTAACTATTTTTACAATATGGATTAATCCCTTTTTCAGTTTAAAGAAACAGCTGAGATAGCAAACTTTAACAATTTCATATTCTAAACTCTAATTAGTTTAATGTAACGTTATTTGTTCAGGAGTGTCGCTCCTTTAGTCAAGTTTCAGTATAATCCCAACATAATCCCCAATGTTTTTTTCCCTTTTACATCTCATACTTCTCTGAAACATTTTAAATGTTTTGATCTACTAAACACTTACTGTGTGCCTTGTTTTTTGGTCAGTATTTTCTTTGATCACTTCTTTGAAACTTAACCCAACAGGTGTTATTTTAATTAAAAGCAAGTCAGTCATAGTTCTTTTATAATAATTTCTTTATTGTGGAGTATATTTTATGCTTCTTCTTCCTCTTATTCCTTAGTTTAGGACTCGCATAATAGGTATGATTTCTATATTTACTGTTTGTCCTGTATATATAGGGTGTGCATACATACTTATTCTTCCTATACTGTAATGTTATTTGATCTTAGTGGGATTTCCTCTTGTATTTAAACCCTTGAAAAGAGATGGACCTTCTGGAGAGCATAAAATGACCAATTTAATGCAATAACAACAGCAGTTTTCCCTGAATGCAGCTGTGTTGTCACAGGGCATAAAATTTGACCTTTCGCACAATGACAGCAAAAGTTCTCGGCATTCCCTAAGACATCAAAACAAGGATCAGGGCTCAGTCTGAAGCAGCCATAAAAAGCTCTTGGAAGAAAACTGCTTAAGCTAATTTTACTTTTATCCAGCAGGTCATACGACTGCCTGGTGAAAGCCTGATGAAATCTGCAGAGTTTGCATAGAAAAAGGTACATTTATTTTTTGGGATCTTCCTTTGGTCATGTTTCCATGCTTCCTTTTCCAAATGTCAGGCTTGATCAGAAAAATGGGAGTAAAAAACCAGTGGATTTCTACACCGAGGACCCACCCGAGGCAGAGAAGTCTCATGCTGAGAGACTGTTTCATTCTTGCAGTGGGAAGGAACAGGGTCTCACTTTATTTTATATTAGGCGCCCTTTTATTTGCAGGTACTCACTTTGTCAGCCACAGGCTCAGTCATACAGTGCATTTCTCCTGTACCCAAACTGGAATATATAAACCACAAAAGGCATTCATTAACTCATAAAAGGATCCTTTTCATTTGCTCACTGTTCTGTGGTGTGGAAAGCAAGGAGAAACAAGCCATGGAAAACAAAAGAAAGCTGACAAGTAGAACATTGCATGTCAGGGATAAAAAGCCCCTAAGAGCCAGAGAATTGTCATCACACTGGAGTTACATCAGACTATAACCATCTCCAGCACTAGCCCTCCCCATACACATCACTGTTGCATAGTGATCTGTCAGTCAAATAATTCTAAAAATAACAGCCAAATACCCTTGAAGTTATGGAACTCCTTCCTTCCTTCCTTGATGTGCTGCGCTTTCAAGACCTGCCACGTCACACAATCCATTGGACTGCTGCTCTTTTGCACTGCAGAGATGATTTCCAGAGGTTTAGTACACTGGCTTTCTCCTGATGAGGCTCCAAAGAGTGAGTCCTTTGATGAGTTAATGACAGAGCACACTACATCAGGTGAAAGCTAGTGAGTTCCATATCCAGAAAACAGAAAGTTTGTCTTCAGTTCGTTATTTTAAAAAAATGAAATTTGCTAGCAAGAAAATGTTTAAAACAGTTTATGCATCCAGGAATCAGCCACCACATTCCCTTCATACCCTTGGCTTTGCCATACCTTCACACTACTCAGATTTAAAATATTCATCATTGCATATTCTTCCCTACACAGCCTGACTACATATTGAAACTTTGAGAAGCCAGTCATTTGTCCAAATGTTGCTATTACTGCTTCTCTTCTAAAATAAAGAAAAATATCATAATAAAAGCACTTAAATTTTTGTAATGCTATCAGAGGAAAGAGAAAACTTTAAAACCTATTTTCAGTCATAAAAAATGGCAACTGAACAATCCAGAGGTAAATGCTATTAAAGAAGCTAACAAAAAAAAACCATCACCACTTACTGTAATTGTATACTGAAAATTGTAAGAGATATAAGAGATACAAATAAACAAAAACATTATTTGAGAAAGGACCCTTTGCACTCTGACTGAAGCTCTCTACTAGAGGCTGGAGACACTATCTTTTCCCAGTCCAGTCAATGCAGATATTTCATAAATTTCAAGAGGAACCAAGGAAACATTTTCTGTCCTACCCTGACTTCTCATGAGAGACATCCTGAGTTTCCCACCAGCACCTTTTATCCCAACCAGTCTCCTGGACTGTATTGCACCTCAGGTGCACAGATGCCCCTGTCATTATCTCCTTTATAAAGGCTGCTGGAGATGGGACCACACATCCAATCATATTGCTTGGGTGTGGGGTGCTTTATTGAAAAGCTGAACTCAGTAAACTCAAATAGCTTGCTTTTACCAGAAGCCATGCAAAGAAATGTCTTCCACTTCAGGACCACAGAGTAACTGGATACCAGGAGTTATAGTTGTTGGCATAGATAAGAAATGGGAGAACCACCAGTGAAATTACCCAAACTCTCTGTGAAACAAGAAGACACTTCTTTGAAAGTGAATTACAGTGTTTTTTCTGCTGTGTTTGGAGACCCAGGCCAAAAAAATAGCAGGATATTTGTCTAGTGGAAAACAAAGTGGGACTTTTTTGGTTTTTTTTTTAAATTCTCAGTCTAGTACTTAGCTAGAAAGCCACCTATAATGGAGAGCTCTTATTTCATAATAAGTATGTGATGAAACTGAAAATAGTCTCCTCGTGCTGCCAAGGTGGCAGTACAAGTCCCTCAGAGCCCTAAATATGTCTTAGCAGATAAAAGCTGCAAATAGGCATAAATGTTGGCAGTCACTATTAATGAATGCTTGCTAAATTAATATGTTTTTCAGCAGATCAGGACACATCTCCAAACCCAAGCATGGAGACCCCAGTTAGTTGTATCACTGCACATCCTGATGCTGTGCTGGAAACAGAACAGAGCAAGAGGGAAGGAGCTGTCCCTCTAGGAACTATTTTTCCACCAATGAATAATTTCCTTGCACGCTGGTGAGTCTGCCTTCATCCCCTGCGCTTCTTCATTCTTACCAAACTATTTCCCCTTGAGCAGCTTTGACCAGGCCCTGAGCACCACATACTCTTGCATAGTAAATAATGATTTAGTAATCATCACAGTAATGGTGGCATCAGCTAAGTCTGACATTTATTCCATTTTATTTAGGCAGATAAAAAGTTTGTAAAGGCTTGGTTATCAAAGCTGATAAACACACCCAGGCTACCTGCAAGTATTGAGGTAGTGTCACACATTGTCAGATACACAATGCAGAGGAGGAACTGCTTCCAATTAAGTACAACCTTTCTTGCATCAGAGTAACAGAAATCCCCATTAAACCTTTTCACAATGCATTATTGCAATAACAATAAAAAGCAGCAGCACATGAGGGACAGTCCTTTTCATTGCCATCCGGCACAAAAAGAACATATATGAGATCTCTGAATTTTACTTCTGGTTCCCAAAGTGAAAGAGAAATTATCCTGCAGAGCATCAGCTCCTGCCAGTTCTGAAAAGTGTTTTACAACATGGAAATGCTGCCTACAAATCCCTTCCTACTCAGTTCTCTTACAACACAAGCTCATGTGCTGGAATGGCCCTAGTAAGGTTTAAGCAATGGATGGGAGGTTATGGGCAGTGTCTGAGCCCCACTGAAGCCCCATTTGGGGGACTGAAATGGAAGGGAAGCAGCACAAAGGGCTCCATGAGTACAGTAATTTCACGAATACAAGCCGCACCAATTTGACTAAGATTTTGCTCCTAAACCGGAAATGCGGCTAATAATCAGGAGCGGCTAATACAACCTCAGAAGTGCCTGCCAGAGTGCTGAGCCGAGCAGCTGCAAAGTCGGCATTTTGCGATTGTTACAAATCGCTACTTTGTTGCACCGCGGGTGGAGCCTGGCTGCCTGCAGGCAGCACGGGGGGCGGGGAGAGAGGTGGGAGAGCTCTCTTTCCTCCTCTGCCACAGCCCGGGGGAGAGACGGGGGGGGCCCGGCGCCGCCATTGCTGCGGCCCAGGGAGGAGAGGGGGGACCCGGACCGCCCCTACCGCGGCCCGGGGAGGGGGGGGGAAGCGCGCGCCGCCATTGCTGCGGCTCGGGGAGCCGACAGGAGCCCCGCGCAAGCCATTGCTGTGGCCCGGGGAGCCGACGGGAGCCCCGCGCAGCCATTGCCGCGGCTCGGGGAGCCGACAGGGTGCTTTGTCCCTGCCCGCCGCCGCCGCGGCAGGAGCGGGGAAACTCCGTCCCTGCCCGCCGCCGGCGCCACGGGCGCGGGAAAGCTCCCTCCCCGCCCGCCGCCGCTGCCGTAGGAGCAGGGGAAGCTCCGTCCCTGCCTGCCACCGCAGGGCAGCGCCGACCCGGGGTGACCGAGCCCAGTGGCAGCGCCGGCCGGCCCCGAGCGGCAGCACCGTGCTGGCCCACCTGGCCCCGTCAGCGGCCCCTAGCGGGCCGAGCCTGCACAGCCTTAGCTCAGCCAGTAAACCCCGCCCTCCCGCGGTTCTGTTACTAATTGCACGCGGGTCCTCGCTGCGAACGACAAAGCGGCTTATATTCGTGTGCGGCTTATCTATGGACAAAAACCGAAATATTTGCCAACACCCAGAGATGCGGCTTATAGTCAGTGCGGCTTGTATTCGTGAATTTACTGTATTCCTCAGCAGACACATTTATACTGAGAACAGGAAGTACTGACCACCAGAGGTAAAGCTCAGAGGATGTAAATACTGAAAACCAGAAAAATTGTCCTGTTGGCTGAGTTGTCCTTCACTGCCTCCCACAGACTTTCATTTTACTGCTGAAAACAGAAATTCCTGTGGGATAAAAGTAAGTTTTAGGAAGACACACCACACTGGAAGGAAAGAGTTTTTTTAATCTACCTTGCAACCAGTTTTCTTTTGTACAAAACACCCACAACTTTTTACACAAATCTATCTAGGAAAAAGTTTATCTATGTTTTCAGCAGTATCCCTTTGAAGCTTTAGAGATGGAAGAGATGTGTGGTTGTAAATCCAGAGACAGCACATACATGATTTGGATTTATGTTTTGAACAAGGGAGAGAAAATGCAAACCATTCTTGGAAAGGAAAAAAGCCACTATACCACAATTGCAAGTTGAAGACTTCTATTATTAAAGCATCAGCATTTCTCCTGCATTTTTAAGTATCACGACTTAAAAACATTGCTGCTTATGTGAGGTGCTGTTTCAAGCTAGTGACACATCACAGAGAAAGCATTTAAAAATATTCATATTTGGTTTTGGCTTTTTACTTTCCAGACTGCAGAAAGCTATGTGCATTTTTGCAACAGGAAACTATTTTTGTGAACAGTGTTAAAGAAAAAATTAATTAATCCATTAATATCTTAGCCATAAAATTTCAAGTGGTTACTATTGCCTCTTGACTTCCCCCTGAATGCAGCCAATAATGGGTAAATTATGCACCCCTGTAACTCTGGTTACAGTCCCTACACTTTTTTGGTTGAGGTGCTACAATATAGGAGGAGCTGCATTTTTTCCTCTCTCTTTTCCATGCTTAGTTTCTGAAAAATAAAGGTTTTGAACCTTTTTTGTTAGACATATTATTTAACAAAGTGTTTATCAAACACCTGGAAAATCACTCTCCTTTAAAAATTTTATGATGGAAAAGCAATTACCCTTTAAGCCATGTTTCAAAGTCACTTCACAAGAATCCTTTGGACGCAAACCTCAGCTTTCTCTCCTCCTTAACACCCAATGTCACCCAACAAGCATGTAAACTATGGCTGATTTTAGTATTTTAAGATCTAGTAATAAAATATAGATGATTATGTTATTTTTTATTTGAAATCTATGGGTAAATTAATTCTTTAAATAAATCAGGACTGACTTGGTTTCAAATATTTCTCTTCCTTACCAGAGTTTGTACAGCTATTAGAGCCAAGTATGTCTTAAGCTTTTTCCATACATCAAAACAAAGAGCAAATATGAATCAAAGGCCTTGAGATTCCAGATGAAAGAAAAAGTAAATTAAGAAGTCTGTGTGTAGGGAAGAAAAAAAAAAAGGCTCTATGGCAAGGAAAGATTTTTTTTTTTTTTAAGTGCAAGGAAGAATTAAGCCAACAATACACATCTAACCGTCTGTACTCATTTGCATAGGTGGTAAGCAAAGATGCAAGTCGAATGGAAGATTGTACAAGTAGGATACTCTGGGGAGCTAATTTCATTTTTACTCAGGGAAGCAACACACAAAGACTCTGTCTATAATGCAAAACACTACTTTTGGGGTATTTTGAAATAGGAATTAAAGTTTGGTTTAACCAAAAATCCAGGGACAGTCAAATCCCTTTCCAGATTCTTGCACCAGCTCCCCAGTTCAGGGAACTGGCTGATGCTGTTGACAGGCCATCCTCCATTACATTTGAAGAGTCTTGGCAGTCAGGCAAAGTTCTGACTCAAAAAAAGGGAAACCACACTTCTATTTTTAAAAAGGGAATAAAGGAAGACCTGGGGAGCTACAGACAGGTGAGGTTGGCCTCTGTGCCTGGGAAGATCATGGAGCAGATCCTCATGGAAGCCATGCCAAGGCACATACGAGACAAGGAGGTGACCAGAGACAGCCGGCACAGCTTTACCAAGGCTGAATCACACCTGAACAATCTGACAGCCTCCTACAATGGAGGGACAGCAACACTCAACAAGGCAAGACCAAGCTGTGTCATCTACCTAGATTCCTGTGGGGCCTCTGACACAGTCCCAGACAACAGCCTTATCTCCACATTGGAGAGACAGGTGTCAGGTGGGTGGACTATTCACTGGAGAAGGTATTTGCTGGATGGTCAAGGGCTGTATCTTCAGGTGGAGGCTGGTGACAAGTAGTGTCCCTCAGGGCTCTGTCTTGGGACTGGCACTCGTTAGTATCTTTATCAACAACACAGTGAGGTCAACTTACAGCAAGTTTGCAGATGACACGAAGCTGAGCAGAGCGTCTGACCCAACAGAAGGAAAGGATGCCATTCAGGAAAGGCACCAAATCACTTTGGAGCACAAATTGCTTTTCTTTTTTACTGCTAATAATGCTCTGTCTCCCCCTTGTCCCAGCTGAGTGAAGGATGCTGAGCTGCAAGGCTGCAGTGTCAGGGAACAGCAGGAGGGGCTGCCCAGCTCAGGGGAGCTGAGGCCCCCAGCACCACTCACACACTTGTTCATCAGGACTCTGTCCCCCCACAAAACCTGAAACCTGGGTAGAGCTGGTCCTTCGACGTGTGTGAGCCACACCTGGGGTTCCAAGCAGCAGGAGACAAGGCTGGAGAATGTTGTGCTCGGAGAGAAGGAGGACGTATTCAGTTCTGACCTTCCATGGAGACCCTGCTTACCCGGGTAGGATGTGTGGGTGGAAGTCCCATGTGGGGCTTTCCTGGGCAATTAGGGCTCATTTACAGAATCATATTGGTAACAGGTGGGGAGCTTGTAAGATTACTCAAGGCTTGAGCTTGTGATCCAGTTTATTGTTTTGCCCAGAAAAAAATGCAAACATCAAAAGTTGAGACTCTCTCGAGGTCACAGGGACAAGGAATCTCCCTTAACTTGCCCTGTCTGAGAAAAGCTGAGGACACACTCCACAGGAGGCTTCTCCAGCTATAACTGGAGCACAAACAATTTAATACAAGGCACTGTTGACTTCCTCTCCTTTTCAAGAAAATGTATTCTCTTAAAGTGCTCTCGAAATCACTGACTTTAGGAACAACAGATTCTTTATACTGGAGCAGTGAAGGGAACAGGCTGTGCTGGGTAAACTGACATAATTATGCTTGGGTATCTCACAAAGGCACAACAGAAATTCCAAATAGTACCAAACAGTAAGTTACAGCAGGTGCAAAACTCAGGGCCAGTTTATCTGGTTTATCAAGTCTCTGCAAGGAATGAAAAATAAAATTAAACTGAAAGCTACAATTTGGTCAAGGTCAAATACTTCAGAATGCATTTTACCACTGTTTAGGATTCTAATTCCTGGTTTAAATCATGAGAAAACAATGAGATCACCCTCAGTATCAGTTCACTAAGTAAAAGACTGTCGTAATTCCAATTTGCACATATGTCAAGGCACCTAATAATGAAATATTACTGTTCATAATTTTCAAATACCCTAATGAAATTGTCTTTTTGCAGACAGGAATCTCATCAGAGTTACACTGATCCCATCAAAAACAAAGCTATTCCATAAATAAAACCACTAAAGTGGTTTCTTGTTTCACAGTTCCCAGTAGTGGTAATGCAATGTTTGAGATTTCTTCTTTGGACCAGATGCTCATAATTTATGATTCTATTGTTTCCTGGATTAAAACAATATCTTTTACAAATTGTGATAATGTTGGTTCTGCATCCTATGTAAGGTACCCTGAAGCATTTCCCACAGTCTTCAAAGTGAGACAACATCAGCATGAGATGAGCACATGAACTGGAGCTCAGTGAAGTTTTAAAATCTGTCTGAAACAGGGGAACAGACTGTTGTCAGCCATAGCTCAGATAATAAATTATGTTGTTTCAAATGTCCTTTCTAAGACTGGGCCATACATCTATTTTTGCTCTCAAATGTGCACAGCACACTGACAGCATATTGAGAAGCTTTGTTTCTGGAGCCTTTCTGGTTGTATTATCTTGATTCAATAGGACTTGCACATTCCAGAAAACGACCTGTCCCCTCATCAACAGATTCTGCCATGCTGGGTTGCGCTTATGGGGCTTGGAAAATTTAAGTCTTCTGAGCGAAACTTTGCTTGTGCCAAAGCATCAGCAACTTAGATTTCATAGGATTATTCTCATAGCCCTTAAGAACAATTTTCTACTGAAGCCTCAAAACAAAAGTACCTGAGTAATCCTGAAAAATAATTTAAGTGTGAATCTATGCAAAATACTTCCTATCACAATCTCTCTTCTGCCAGGGGCCACGTATGTGCTCACCATGCCCCAGGCAGCTGACAGGGCGGCTCGCCCGCTTCCCCAGCCCAGGAAGCGCTTTCCACCACACCCGAGGTTTCTTACAGGTCAGAGCTTTTTATTTCAATTATGAGCCTTGGGCAGAATGTCAAACAAAACAGTTATTTGCTTAGTTTGGGCTACCACCCTGCCTCTGAAACTCCTTCCTTTCAGCTCCTCTGCTTTGGGGACTATTGTAGGACATTGACTGAAACTTCAGTAGGGAGCATCTGGACACATATCCGTACATATCAGCTTTTGCAGCTGCACGGGGGTGACTGCCAGGGGTCTCTCCAGGCTGTTGAGAGAGCTCTGGCTTGTGGTGAGAAAACTCTCTGTTGGGTACCAAGCACACCTTTTCCTACAGACTTGACTCTTGTGGCTTTCAGGCTTCAGAGCTTTGATTTAATTGCAGATCTGGGGAAGAAATACTCTTCTCCACACACGTATGTGTGTCTCTCCCCTCCTGTATCCTGGTGCCCCTCCAACCCTCACACTTCTCCCAGGGACATCAAGCCTGACACCAGCTGGACTAATAGCAGAGCCAAAAGCTGTTCCTGCTTGCCTGTCTGAAGGAGCTTTTATGGCAGGTTTTTTGACAAATTTGGGAGCAAGAACAGAGGACGGATCACTTTCCCAGATCAGCTACCTGTACTTTCCTTCACTGACATTTTGTAGTTCATCACTGATTGTGAAATATTCCCATTTTATTCTCTGCTTGTAGTGAGCAGCAATAATTCCAGCACGCCAAAGTACTTTATTTGGCTTAGAGGGCTCTTCTTAGGGACCAATGGCTAAAAAACCCCATTGATAAGTAATATGTAAAAGGCCAGACTGTGCAATTCATATTTTACCATAAAATTATGCAGGATACATTAAAAAAAAAATCTAGCACTGCAAGTATTTTATTTTGTCCTTTTCTGGAAAAAAAAAGGGAGCTGTTTTAATGTTTGGTCCCCCTGGAGACCCTTGGCTTTTTCCCACATCTTCCAGATAAGGAAATCAACCTAAATAAATATTTGGCTTGAGTTAAAGGTGATGTCTTCAGGGAAGGCCAGCAGCTTTGCTTTTCCAGGGAGCCTAATGGGATTCAGTGGCCAGCTCTAGCTGTGGCTGCTGGCCCAAGCCCCTCCATTTCTGTGCCCTCCTACCCTTCTGCCTTCTCTGCTCACTAATAAATTCCTTGAGTTAGGGACCCTCTGCATGTGCGACCACAGGACTAGGGAAAAAATAGCTCTTGTCTTTCACAGAAAAACATGCTAACAAACAAAAAATACATGGCAGGAATCTTCCTTTTAATTCTCTATCATTTGGAAGTTGGTTTTTCCATAACCTCAGCATCAGATGCATTGCTCTTATTTTCTTCGTGCCTGTTTAAGAAGAACACAAAGCTATCAAGGGACAGATTGCTGTACTAACTCTGTAATATAGCAGGCACCACAAACACAACTCAACCACCCCCCCCCCCAAAAAAAAAAATTGCAATATTTCAGATATACTTGAAATATTTTTTTCATAAGATAAAAGTTGATTTTTCTTGGACTGTGAGATGGGATAATACCAGGGTTGTCAGCATTTGGCTCACAAGTGACAAATGCACACTTTCTGAATGGATTTTTCTGGGGGGAGTTAAGGGTTGTCAACTAACATTCTGAATAAGAATTTTATGAACCATGAATATGAGCATTGACAAAAAGAACCTTTTTAGCTCTGTGCTTTCCATGACTTTGCTCCTTATTTCCAAAGCTGCTTGTGACATCTTATTCATTCCCTGAGACTGTTTATTCCTGGTAAAAAGAGCACACCCAATCCATTGCAGATATATGTGCAGATAAGCAGTTTTCAACCCAGAAGGGTGGAGAGTTACTTCTAGAGGACCACGAAAGGACAACAGAAAAAACTATTTCATATGCATTAATCTGAAACATGCACAATTTCTGGAAAGAGCCTCACTATGACTGGAAAAAACCTAACGATATTAAAAATAATGAAAAATTCTGACATGGATGAAGTAGTAATTTGCCAGATCTGGAAATCCAGCAAGGATTGTGCCAGGAGACCTCAGTACCTGCTGCTGAGATCTTGTGCTGCTACCCAGCCTTTAGTAGTAAAATCTTTTTGTTTTGGCTTCCACAGTAGAATAACATAAAGGAAACAAGAGAGAAAGAAAGAGATGGTGTTCATACAGTCTATTGTAAATAACTACACTGCATATTGATTACCTGAATCAAAGGTACACAACTATACTTTGACTCAAACAAATCCCTCTAGAATCCCTAAAAGAATATTTAGACAACAGCAAGAAAATGTCTTCACCTTGAGTGTGCAGACTTACTCTGTGCCAAAAATTAGCCTCAGTGTATGCCAAAACTGGTGACCTGCTTGCAGTCATTTATGGTATGTACTCAGAGAACACAAGCTGGGCTATGGAAGTCTTGTGTCATATTGCTTTTCCTGCTCCACTTTATGACTCAGCAACTCTTACCTGGAAATGAGATTGAGATAAATTCAATTATTAATGACAAATATTAGCATATGGCATTTAAAAAAATTCGAAGTGCTCTTTAGAGCATGCCCTCTGTCCCAAGGCAAGAAGTGACCCACTCCTAGCACAGAATTCAACATCCACCTATCTCCTCCTGCTTTTCCATTTGTGAAGAAATTGCAGGCTGCGGTTTGTATAATTTATAGTATTCATTCCCCAAGTTGTCCCCTCCTGTCTCCTAACCCGGGTTTGTTCAACTTGCTTTTCATAATTGGAGTTACCTGAAGCAAAAACTCTGAGCTCCCCTACTCTGAGTAGGAATCACCAGCAAGGACTTATGAAACCCTGATAGCTGTATAAATATCCAACACTGTAATGCAGTATGTACCAGTATGGCATTTGGATCCCTCAATGGTGGTTTTCCATCAGAAAAATAATGACCAATACATATTTTTACAGTGACCACTATTACTGAATTTCATTTCTTAATCTAAAGGGCAAAGAAGTTTTGTTTTCTGAGTGCTTTCCTTGTGGTCATCAAGTTATTACCTCTTTAGCTGTGAATGAAATTCAAAAGCACTATTCACATCTGAAGGATCTCATTTCACATCTGTGGAATGCAGGGAATTTCTGAAAGGCGGAAAAGTATTAAGCACAGATGTGCACTCATTCATTATCCTCAAGACAATGCATACAATATATTAGTCAGTTTTGGAAAAATTCTTGCCAACCATCAATCTACGAAAGAAACCTGCAAATAATTTAGTGAGGATTGTTCTGTGGTCTGTCTATAGCCAATCTGTGACATACTGACATCCACTTGAAGAACTGTTAATGAACATTTTTAATTTATGCCTGTCTTTGCAAAATGCAGGGGTGGACTTAGGAGAAAGACATTTTCTTCCCACTATAGTTACATCCAAGGAGCATAAGGATATCTGTCCCAGGACACAATCCAGGGACAGACCTCTCTGAGATGAGTTGGATAACTGGGGACACAGTGAGGGGCTTTGGTCTGTAAAGCCATAGCAAGAATGTTCACTGCAGTGCCTCACCTTCAGAGTGAGAGACTTTGGGCTGTCAGGGGTCAGGGCTGGAATGAAAGCATCTAAGACTTGACAGAAAGAGGAAACTCAGGATGGAGTGGTCTCATCCCACTCATAATTCTTTACTTAAGGGGTGGTCACCTTAGGTAGGACTCTTCCATTCCATAATCAAAGATGGATTGGAGAGGGCAGGAAGAAGTTCTAGGCCTACTATGCATTGAAGGACTCACCCATGCCCCTCATTGCTGTGGCTGCACAAATGACCTGGGATAAAATGAAAAGATGAAAATCCAGGAATTTTCACACATCTCGTCTGGACCAATTAATACAGAATTACTACTATTATTTTTATTTTGCTCAGAGACAAATTATACTGAAACAAAACAAAGATCTATAGCACGCGCTCTAGGATGCTTTTCAGAGATGGAACATTCTGACCTTGTATTCCCTTCAGTATCAGAAGAAATATCCTCTCACTTAATGAATAATCTGACTACGATGTTTTACAAAACTGAAGGCCTTTTTCTCTTCTTCCAGCTATACTTTAAGAGGCAGAGGCAGCTGTGACTTCATTTTGTGAGGAACATAATCGTTTCAGTATGTAGCAGGCATTTTCTGAGAATGCCTACAACTGGACAAAACTAGTAGTTGGGCCTTTTAATGTTTTGTGTCTTGAGTTTGGGTTTTTCCCCCTTTCTTGAGGGAATCACTAGTTATGGGAGTAGGTACCACAATGTTAGCAAAACCTGCCAGGTCCATTCAGACTCAAACATGTCTTTGAAAAGACTTGCACAGACAACTGATATACTTCATTTTGGGGACACCAAGGTCAAGTGCTGATAAGGACTTTAGGGGAAAATAGCACCATTTGAACACCTTGATGTGTTTCATTTCCATGCAAATAGCTGGGTTTCTTAGTCCTGTGAAGATGAGGGTAAAATATTCAAAGGTAACACCCGAGGCACCTGGAGAACACAACACTATGCAGGAAAGATCCTGAAGGAGTCAGGTACCTCCAGAGTCAAGTCGCAGCTTACCCAGCTTTTTCAGAGCAGTTTTGAATGGAGGTTCCTGAGATGTTTAATGGACTTTTCCACTGCACTGACTGCTGGTAGCAGTAGTAGACAGATGGTTTTTGCAGATGATTATTTAAAAAAAAAATATGGAAAATGCCAGTCATGCCAGTTTTCTGAGAAGTTCTGTCCAAGTTTCTGAAGTGTACAGCAGTTGGCAAACTCATGGGCATTACTACCTGTAACTTCTTTCTCACTGTGCCAACAGTGGGATTGAAAATCCAGGCTACAGCCTCAAAGTCTCTCATCAAAGAAAGGGACCTCATCCATTAGTTTGGATCAGGGTCATCCTTGGTAGATTAAAGAGGAGCTGCAGTCTGCCTGCAGTACAGCAGTGTGTAAATGGAGAAAGCAGACTAATGCTGACAATAGCAGTGACTCAGAGGGTAGTCCTGAGTTGCTCTTAGGCAGGAAAGGATTACCATGACAGTGTGGTTGTGCCAGGACAAATGTTTTCCCCATAATTTTTATGGTGAGGCAGGCCAGCTCTGCATCACACCCTCTTGAGAGCTCATTACATCTGGTTTTGGTTTTATGAAATTCTTGATGCCCTTGTTGCCACAAATCCACTCATGTAGGGGTGGCTATCAAGTCACCAATGCATGGCTGTAGCAAGGGGTTCTGTATTTCAGGAGATGCATCTGCTACTCATTCCTAGGCAGTCATCTGATGCTGCTAGATTATATAATGAATTTGAATCTGGCAAGAATGAACAAGAATCCTATAACAAAAGTAGAAACCTGTTTCACATACTAGATCAAAACAGGCAGGAATGATGGAAAGAAACTGTTTCGAAACTGAACTTCACACATTCCAGTTGCAAAGCTTGGCAGACTGTCAAGAGACTGAGTGGAGACTCTGGTCTGGGAAAAGGGAGTACCCTGTCACAGCAAACTCCAGAACATCACAGCTGATAGCCAATGGCACAGACCCCTAATTGAAATAAGGCTCTCAGTCATGCATTAAAAATGATGGTTTCTGAGGCAGCAGATTCCAAATGTCAGCAGGAACCTGATTGCCTCTTTGCCTTGTCCGAGCTCAGGCTGGCTCTTCCTCTGCAGCACGTGGCTTTTGGGACTGGCTCCTAAACACTCAGCAAAAGTTGATAGGCTGTGATTTATGAACCGTCACATTCCTCACTGCGGATCCCAAGCGCGCAAGGATGGGCAGGGATTATAGATATTCCCAGTGCAGGGATTATAGATATTTCCAAGGCAGGGAAACCAGCGACAAGCAGGAGGAGCTTCTGACCTGATCTTGGCTGTGCACTGCCCCACAGCTTTATGGAAAGCTAGTTCTGTGGGAAAGCCACCACCAAGAGGTGGTGTGACCACGGATATAAACAAGCAATGATAAAAGGAGTTCATACTGCACTTACCCATCTCCCATCAGTTTAGGATATCATATAATATGGATAACTGACTGCAATCTCCTTATTTCCCATCAGTTTCTTCCAGGACAGATGCACAAACGATGGTTCACCATGCAAACTAAACAAGAAAGTATGTTTTACCTCCTGCATATTTTACCTTCACTCCTAACTTCTCAGATATGTATGCATGTATGGCATTTATCTGTATACCTATAGGCATGTTCATACATTTAATATATGCTGCATCTATGTTCACAACATGCACTGACAATTCTGGAATTACGTATTTTGTGCAACAGAAGGCATCTAAAATGTAATGGCTATACCTTGACCAAAAGAGAGGAATCACAGTCAGTAAGACCAGGACAGCAGTGAATACATCTTTGATGCTGGTATTTTTCCAAGTGCTGGTCCTTTTTAAAGAGTTATTTCAAGCTGGGGAATAGCACTAAACTTGAAATTAGTGAGCTCTGTAATAGAGTTGTATTTATGGCTCTGATGTAGCATTGGACTCGAGCTCTGATCTAGCATCTGTTTGAACCTCTGTGCTCTGTATATGGTAGGAGAGGGGGTGAAAGAGTCAGGGTCAAACCACAGATCTGCTGGTTTGCTCCATCTGCAGAGCTCCAGCTTCTCAGCATCATTTGGGAGGGGGACTTGTAGCCTACAGGGTAACTGTGCTGTTGGCCCCTTGCTAAGTCTTCTTTGCCAAAAAAGAGAAGAAAAAAAAATTCCTTACAAAATATACATAGTGATGAGAAAGATTCCAAATACCGAGGAGTTTATTGCTGTAGCTGCCCCCTTGCCTATTGAAAGGCAAAGCTCAGCAGAGCTCAGAAATGAAATCTGACTCTGAGTTGTTATAACCATGAACCATTTCTTTCTATGGAGCTGTGCAGCAGACTGGAACTCGGGCAGTAAAAAGTGCTTGTGTTGCCACCCACCAGGTGTCTAAAAGGTGGTCTGCAATGCTCACATTCACTGAATTAATGAGGCCACTATACCTAAAAAAACCCAGATAGTGATGTCTGACTTCCGCATAGAAGAAACTAACATTTCAGTGCAACTCCTTCACATGGATTTTATAACCAAATCCTAATTACTGATCAGTCCTTCTCAAAAATCTGCACTGAATCAAGTACACATTAGAATAATTAATTGGCAAAGTTAAAAAAAATTTAATCCAATAATCAGCGTTGCAAACAGAAACATAGACAATGTATGATTTTAGTAACTAATATTTTGCTGTTATTTTCAACTCAAAAGACCAAATATGTGCTATTTTCCCTGTGTGTAGCATATAAGAAAATCCAGATTATATGCACTTCAATTTTCATCTGTTTCCTATCAAACAGTCCACTTGCATTTCTCTCATAATGGTAAAAGCAAGGCCAAGCTATTCAGCAACTGATTGTCACTTCCTGAGCCTGAGCTTTAGTGTCATCTAAGACTGTGTCCTGTTACAACCAAGATAATGTCTGAGAAGTGATGGATCCATCCCTTTACTGTTTAGAGAAAAAATGATGTATTTTTTTATTGCACTTGAGATAAAAATATGAAAAACAGATTTTGAGTTATTTAAAGGTGACAATTTCTTTTAAACATACAGTAAATTCATGAATACAAGCCGCACTGAGTATAAGCCGCATCTCTGGGTGTTGGCAAATATTTCGGTTTTTGTCCATAGATAAGCCGCACACGAATATAAGCCGCTCTGTCGTTCGCAGCGAGGACCCGCGTGCAATTAGTAACAGAACCGCGGGAGGGCGGGGTTTACTGGCTGAGCTAAGGCTGTGCAGGCTCGGCCCGCTAGGGGCCGCTGACGGGGCCAGGTGGCCCAGCCCGGTGCTGCCGCTCGGGGCCGGCCGGCGCTGCCACTGGGCTCGGTCACCCCGGGTCGGCGCTGCCCCGCGGTGGCAGGCAGGGACGGAGCTTCCCCCGCTCCTACGGCAGCGGCGGCGGGCAGGGACGGAGCTTTCCCGCGCCCGTGGCGGGCGCAGACAAAGCACCCCGCCTCCTCCCCGGGCCGCGGCAATGACGGCGCAGGGCCCCCATCGGCTCCCCGAGCCGCGGCAATGGTGGCGCCCCCCCCCCCCCATCCTCCCCTGGGCTGCGGCAGAGGAGGGAAGAAGAGAGCTCTCCCGCCTCTCTCCCTGCCCCCCGTGCTGCCTGCAGGGAGCCAGGGCAACACAGTAACACTGTAACAATCGCGGAATGCCGGCTTTTACTGGCAGGTGCTTGGCTCGGCGCCCTGGCTGGCACGTCTGGGGTTGTAAATGTCAGAAAATTATTCACATATTAGCCGCACCCGACTATTAGCCGCACTTCCGGGTTTCCACCAAAATTTTTGTCAAATTGCTGCGGCTTGTATTCGTGAAATTACTGTAATTAAAGAATATAATGATTGGCATCTTACTGGGGCATTTGTATCAGGACACCCACTGGGAATTAAGTTCCATGTCCAGAATGTAAGCTCCTAAATATATTGGGCAAATAGTGGAAAGATTGATACTTCTTTAATGATGACACTGCCAAGGTAATAAAACCTTACACCACAAAGTTACCTCTTTATACCAAAAATATACAGAAATAAACAAATAGAACATGTTGAGAAATTATACAGAAACTCTGTTAAACATTTTAAAGGGTAATAAAAATGCCTTTGGCCCATTAAATGCACTCTACTGACTACATGAGCCAGTGCCAAAAAGTATCAAAGCTTTTACAAAGAAAAAGAAATAAAAGAAAAAGGTCCAAGAATTTGGTAGTGTATGTTCTTGCTGAATAATTAAATGAATGTGCTGGGCATAACCCAGGAAAAAGCATATGGGCCATCTCATCTTACAGAAACCCAAGTGCACACACATATACATGTACACATATGTAAACATATATATATTTATACCCACAAGCACACTTGATATGGGCATGAGAGCCCATGTGATAGTTTGCCAGGAATATAATACAATCAATTATCAGTCTGTGCTTATCTGTTCAACAATGTGATTCTTCTGACTTTCTCTAAATGTAAAACTCCAGAGTACATTCTAATGGTAGTTTAAGAAACCTGAATCACCTGTAAGAAAAATATTTTCCCTTTTCTCCATTATTTTTTATTTTTAGCAGTTGAGCAAGTTTCTGCACAGATGCAAAGAAGTGTCTCACAGTCCCAAGCCCAGTTTCTTCTGAGCTCTGAAATGTCCTGGGACATTGATTTTTTCCAGTTCTGCAAATGACAGATAAAACTTAGAAATAAGTATTTCTTATTTTATTTCAGAACTGATTTATGACTAAAAAAATGTTAAGCATGCATTAATGTCTGTATCAATGTGCATTTCTCTATCTCTTGTGCAGCAATTTCATGAGGCAAGACAAGATCCTAATCCTAAAACCAACCATTAAAATGACATCTATTGTAAATTCTTCTCAAAAGTAAACTTTTTATCTAGAGCTAACAACAATTCCAGATGCTGTTCTATCCCTAAACCTGTGGATCTTTTTCTAAACTGCAGTGCTTTGGGTTTTTATACTATACTTATGTCTAGTTGCAGTAATGAACACCTCAAACCTTGTGATTGCATTTGCTCTGGTATCTCTTTATGTGACCAGAAGAGACAGGGCAGGCCCTGCACATTAAATAACTATTGGAAAACAATATGAATCTAAATGATATTTTCCTTCAAGGTTCTGAGATCGTTTCTCTGCTTCACATATTCCTTGTAAAGATTATCTTTTATCAGAATTTCATATATTCTACTAAGTGAAAATAACAACCCACAATGAGCTGAGCTCTCTGCCACATATAAATTGCAATTCATTAGATTTAACCTCTTAAAAGATGACAAGGGACTCTTCTGTCATGTTATTCTCAAATCAGCTGTCTTTTTAAGGATCCAAAATACATAAAGCATCTCCCAGAGTCACTCTACCTTAGTTTGGATCCTTTTAGTAACAGTTTTATAAAATAAATCACTATCTTGAAATAAAAGGATTTGGGCAACTCTGTGTGGGTGAAAAGGAAATTGATGACTTGCTTGGAAAAATCCAAAGACAAAGGAAACACAGCTGAAAATTTTCACGTTGCTATTTGAAACAACCACAAAAGGTTGGGAAGTCAGACTGGGATTACTCCAGTGACTGTGTACACTCTTCTCTTTGTACAGGAATGGTAATTTAATCTATTTACAGTGACTTGTACCGTGACCTCTGGAAGGCGTCACAATAAACTCAGAAAGGATCTATGAAAAACATGTTTGAAAAATTCATATCTAACCACACGACAAAAAGTTTGGCTTCCTGTTTGAAACAGATGGAAGAGATTTCCCATAAAGCCCATGTAGTTTCATTTTCTTGTGTTCAAACCCAAAACAGCTGAGGTCTAAGTGACTTTAAATCACTAAATAGTCATTTTTTCCCTTTACCTAATTTAATTTTTCTCTTGCTGTTGAATTTATGCATCCTTCAGCTGCTAAGCTAATATGTGGCATGTGACCTTCGTGGAGTTTTCCATGAACATTGCTGTGTAGGGCTGGAGTCAGGTTAAAACAAGATGTGTACACATACGGAGGCAAGAGTAAGCATCTCCTCTATGCTCATTCTAACAGCTTGGGCCAACTGAAACAATATTTTCCTGAAGAGTTTGAAATATTATGAATGGCACAAGCATAAGATTTCAGATTCTTATACATACATTTTTCTCCAGGCATGTTGTTGGAATCGTGTAAGAAGTAACACAAAATAATTGACGGGGGGGAAAGGGTGTAATAAGGATTAGCAGCACAAATAGTTTCTTATCAGCCAAACCAGGAATAAGAATATAGACATGAGTAAGAATTTCACAGATAACATTTGGCAGCTGGCATAAATCATAGGTGGGATGAATGAGGTGAACCTGGAATTATTGCAGATTGGCTTCTGCTTTACCAATAACTGCAGAGCTCATAATGCTGATCCTGAATAGAGTATTATTAATATACATAGCTTAAGCTAATACAGCTCACACTATCCTGTTAATTCATTTGCCAAGCTACTCAGTCATTAACCACTCCTGTGTTTCGTCATTTATTTAATTTCCACATTTTGTAATATTTTCATTCGCACCTAAAATCATAGCAGGCAATTAATGAAATGGGAGGTGGTTTGATATGGTATTTTCAGCAACATTTCCCAGAAAATATGTAAAATCATATACTAATCCACTTAAGTCCTTGCTTTCCATCAAGGATAGCATTTCTCACCCACAAAAATTTGCCTGGAAGTGTGAAATTAAAATTATAATTCTTTGTCTTCTTGATAGGATGACAGGATAATTCAGTTTGGAAGGCACCTGCTGAATTGTTTGGCTTAGCCTCCTGCTAGAAGTGAGGCCACACTGTGTTGCTCAGGGATTCAGAGATTCAAAAACTTTAAGGAATGGAGACTACACAACCTCTCTGAGCAACACAATATCCCAATAAGATAATACAGTGCAATTAATTTCATGGACAAACCCATATGTTGCACTCTTTCAGAGATGTACATCCTTTTACTATATATCCTCAAAAGCATGAGAATGAAAAAGAACTGAAAATCATCTGCATCTCATTCTATTTTCATTTTTCAAACATTTAGTATTTCATTAGCTGAATTTTATAAAAATTGTCAGTGAGAGGCTTTTCGTACTTGTGATACAAAATACATATTTGAAAATGGAGAGGGTGTTTTTACAAACTCAAGATATTTCTCTCCACAGTTGCATCTGAACTTATCTGATACCCCAGGGACTGCATACCCTGGTTCCAGATATACCTCTATTTGCCCACAGAGTGTGTAATAGCAATAATAATAGCACCAGCCTGATGTGTGAGCCCAGCCTGCTGCTCTCCCTCTGGCCTGCTGTGAATGAACACAATTGCTCAGCTGACATTTCCACTGTTCTTGAATGTAAAGCTCAGCTAGACCATTTAGTCAACCACGACTGTTCTTATTTTACAAAAAAAAAGATATATAAATATTAACTTCAACTCTTTCTGCTACAAGAACTTAGTCATCTATAGCAGTTTAATATAGCACTTTTATTTTTTTTTCCTATGTGCTTGTGATACTGGTTTTTTTTTCTCCCCACTGATAGTAGAAAAAGACCTAATGAGGGCCATGAAACTTCTGCTGTGTTGCAGAGGAGTTTTTAGGAAAGGTCCTGCTAGTTAGCTATTTTTATTTCCTGGCATCATTAGATGTCTGGAAAAATGCCCTGAAAAATTGAGCCCAGGCACATTGACTTCAGAAATTGTTATATATTAACCAGAAATTTCCTCTTTCCCCACCTACTTTTAAAATTTTTTACAGTGGAATATACTGAAACATGCAGAGAACTGTAAGACGGCCAAGAGGACTTACATAAAATTCACTTAAATTATCCACTTCTGCAGTGGAATAAATCAGAGGAAATATCAGCTAGGAAAGAAGATATCTAAAGAAAGTGACTGTAAACTGCTAGTTATTGAAAAAAAAAGTGATATTCCTTTCAGTTCCCCTCTTTCTACTCTCAAAGAGCCACTGGATTGCTTTCAAAAAGCCCCCATCAAATCCATTTTACTCTATAGAAACAAAGAAGTCACCCTTTCCCTTGGACTAGCACAGGATGTTTTCAGGCTGAGTACTCGAATGGCAGATTTGTCCTTTGGTGTTGCATTCAAATGCAGTCTTGGGTAAAAGGCATCTCCTGGGAGATGTGACAAGTGTTGAAATGTGTATGACAAACCTCATTCATCTGCCAGATCACTGCCCCCTGCACTTCACAGCCCAGCATCTTTTGTCTGTGGGGAGGAAGGGAGTGGAGTGCCTCCAAGATGAGGGCAAGGTTGGAAAGTGTGATCAGAGCCTGGATGCACTGGCATCTGTCAGGAGCACAGGGAGTTGAAATGGCATTTCTAGGAACTCCCGTGGCCGTGTATAACCACGTATTCCAAGAAAACTCCCAGTATAGTCCCCATCATGAACAAAGACTGCAGGCTATACGCAACAGATGAGCTAATCTTCCTGCTTTTGGGGCATATTTCCTTTGGCCTGGAGCAGAGATGGCCACCCTGGTGCAAGGTGGGGAGGCACTGGTGGGGAAGGGGATGAGTGGGTGGCTCCTGCCCTGCCTTTGAGGCCAGGGCACAGGCAGGGAACAGGGCTGGAATGTTCATCGCTGGATCAGCAATCGTAGCCAGGCTGTTCCCACCCACCCTGCTCCTGGGCTCCCAGAGCTGACCAAGGCTGGGGACACCACAGCAGCACCTCTCATGAGGTCTTGGCTTCAGCCACAGCTGCTCTGTGGCACAGAGTGGATGTGCTCCTTTCCATTTTCTGCCCAAGGACAGGACAGAGGGAGCCCCAGGAGATGCCACACACATCCCAATTGCCTCTCTTACTCCAGCTTCTCAGTGTTAGCGTTTTGGAGGAAAAAGCCCCACACCCTGCTGAAAATCCTAGCACCCAGCAAGCAGGTAGTGCAACCATCACTTTACTGCTTTCCTCAAAATACCCTCAGAGCCTGAGTTTTGGCTCCTCTGGCATTTGAATAATCATATCAAAGTCCTCACCTACACTTTGGTTCTATTTTTATTTCCCCCCATAGTATTAGCTTCAGATGTCACTGTTTTGCTTACTTTTTAATTAAAGACTTTGACATTTTAAAGCCACTTTATATTTCCTGTCTTGGCAATACTCAATGAAGGACTACACAGATGGGCAAATAATCATATCAAGATCTGAGGCAGAGCTTCCCTTCATCTTGGTCCACTTGGGTAAACTCATGCCACATGCCAGTGTGAGCTCTTCCTGTAAAGAAGACAAGGGCTGTAAATCCCTTGTAGAAACTTACTTAGGAAAGGCAATTTTGGCTATGCATAAGTGCCATATATTAAATATAGTACAGGTGAAATTTGCTGGGAAGGGCTCTGACATTTGTAAGTTAGACAGACGGTACCTATTAGAAAGGCTCCAAATTCTGAGCAAATGTAAGATAATGTAATTTTATATATAATTTATACAGCAATTTTACATGTAGTCTCTTCAGAAAGAAACACCAAATCCTTTTCAATTCCACAGTCTCTGGCCTTTACAATGAAATAAATTCCCTTCAGTTATTCCTAGGTGTTCCATGTGCAGAGGCAATGTAATATTATCTCATTTCTGAAAATGTGTTCTTGGACAGTATCTTTAAGTGAGATGTACAGAGATGCAAACATTTGCTGTCTCCCTTCTCCTCTACAAAGCATCTGTCTTCCTCGTGGTTTCCCAAGGGAGAAGGGGAGCTGGGAGCACCACAAAACAGCAATGGCAGCCTGAACCACACCTGAAATGCAAGCATGATAAATCTGATGGGGCTGACCCTACCTTGGGTGGTCATGAATTAGGAACCACAGCTACAGAACCTAGTTTTGTTGAAGATATCCATGTCCTTCCTTGCTTTATGGCAAAGATTTTATGCCACAGTTGGCAAGTTATCCCAGCAAGCTCTGGGATATCAGTTATGCTACAATAATTTGCCACTGAATTAGGTTTCTGTGTAAACCTTTTATTTCTTACTGTGCTCTAGTGGATTGGGGAGGCACCTGAGACTCACTTGTAAAACTGTAGGTGTCAGGTTTCTAGCACATAGGGTAATTTCACACAGACTTTAAAAAGTTAAAATCAACTCTCCTGCATGGAGGTGGTCCAATTCCTGACAGGTAAGTGGCTGCTTGGCCCCTTGGTCCTGTTGTACTCCTTTTCATGGCACTGCAGAGGAAAAACCATGCCTCCCAGCTGGGCAGAATGGTGAACAAAGCCAAGGAGATCATGCATGGAAAAACCTCTCCAACTCAAGTGGGAAAACTCTGACAAAGCACAAGGGGTTTTAAGATATTCCCTAGAAAAACAGCAGCTGCTTTCTTATAAAAAGATGCAATGGTTACCAGAGTTGCACCATCTAGGCCAAGCCCTGCAGCAATTGCACAGTTCCTGTATCTGCTGCTGTGTCTGCAACAGAACCAAACCTAACCAGGTTCAGATGGTCTCTTTTCACATCATCTATAAATATCTATTTCCTCCTCTAATTCCAGCATAAAATTCTCTCAGCTTGAATCTGCCTAGCTCTGACACATTTTAGATTTGACATCTTAGACCTCCATGCAACAAGAACTGAGAGGTCACTGCTGCTGACTCGAAGGTAGCTTTGTTACTCCATGGGGTGTGTGGCACATGGACACAGACCTGGGCAGCTGCAGGACAGCACAGCCCCAATGAGTGCAGTTCTTCTGAGCTATGCAAATATATAATTTCAAATACTAAATATGTCAGTGGTCCAGAATCAAAAATTGTCATTTGCTGGCTCTCAGACAGCCATAACTTTCAGGAGAAGATTCACACTGGAAATAGAATCACACAAGCAATTGTACTGATTCAAGATCACTTACATTTGTTACCATCCTCAAATTCAGCCATGCAGTGCAATAATAATGTTATGAATCATTTTGATAAAACCCACCTTCTACACATAATGACAAATGTGAGTAGCTTAGAAAATGTGCAGATTGCCTGGATCTGCGCACAAGAGAAGAAGCCTGCTCAATCTCAAAACAATAATAATTTTTAAAAAATGGTTAGGAATATAAACATTGATAAACTTGCCTTACAAATATTATTTCAAAGATGCCTGTGACAGACTGCTTGAAGTCAAAGCCTAATACAGCAGTTATCTGCAAGGAACTTCTTCACATATTTGAGAGGAAGCATGTGATTCAGGGCTTTACAGGGTTCCAGGCACACTGTCCTCATAACAAGCACAGTGCTACCTGCAGTCTCTGCCTTATTCCAGTGGGCATTTCCCTGTCCAGATCCCAGGCCACAAATCCCAGAGTGCTGTAATGGAGTTGCTCTGTCTGAAATCAGTGACCAAGAATGAGAGAAGGGCTGCAGGCTGTGATTTGTGTTTTACATCTTTATGAGGCAGAACATAAGGTTTTCTATTCTTTGCATACATATGCAGAGTATTATCTGTATGATAGCCATAACAAAAGAAAGAAAATTAAAACCAGACTTATTGGAATTAATACAAAATAAACAGTTTGCTTAATATCTCTGGCTAATTTATCTTACCAAAAAAAATGAAGTAAATGCTTCTGTCTAAACTTGGGGGTGGCGGTGGAGATTAGGAAAAAAGCAGAATATTTAGCTTACCTCACCTGAAAGCAATCTCCTCTTTGATCTTGTTTTGCTCAAATTGCCAGCATCACTTCTTCTCCAGGATCATCAATTCCTTCTCCATCTCTATTTGCTCTTTTTCATGGAGCTGCACAGTGCTTAGTTGCTGGCTAAACCATGACAGGCCTTCATTTCTGTAGCTGCACAGACACAAGCCCTGTAGATTTTACACTACTCAGATCACATCACTCACTGCTGTGCTTGGCCTTTGCTGCTAATAAATACTCTCTTGGATTTACTTTTACACCCCAAACCTCTAACAGTTTGAGCTTTGAACCAGACCAAGAGCATTGATATAAACCCAACAGTATTTGTCTTCGCTGTATGGATTATATTCCATTAGAAGAACATCTGTAGCGCTGAAAAGTACAGTAAATTCACGAATACAAGCCGCACTGAGTATAAGCCGCATCTCTGGGTGTTGGCAAACATTTCGGTTTTTGTCCATAGATAAGCCGCACCCGAATATAAGCCGCTCTGTCGTTCGCAGCGAGGACCCGCATGCAATTAGTAACAGAGCCGCGGGAGGGCGGGGTTTACTGGCTGAGCTAAGGCTGTGCAGGCTCGGCCGGCTAGGGGCCGCTGACGGGGTCAGGTGGCCCAGCCCGGCGCTGCCGCTCGGGGCCGGCCGCCGCTGCCACTGGGCTTGGTCACCCCGGGTCGGCGCTGCCCCGCGGTGGCAGGCAGGGACGGAGCTTCCCCTGCTCCTACGGCAGCGGCGGCGGGCGGGGACGGAGCTTTCCCGCGCCCGTGGCGCCGGCGGCGGGCAGGGACGGAGTTTCCCCGCTCCTGCCGCGGCGGCGGTGGGCGGGGACAAAGCACCCCGTCGGCTCCCCGGGCCACAGCAATGGCAGCGCGGGGCTCCCGTCGGCTCCCCGGGCCACAGCAATGGCGGCGCGCGCTTCCTCCCCCCTCCCCGGGCCGCGGTAGGGGCGGCCCGGGTCCCCCCTCTCCTCCCCGGGCCGCGGCAATGGCGGCGCCGGGCTACCCCCGTCTCTCCCCTGGGCTGTGGCAGAGGAGGAAAGAGAGCTCTCCCGCCTCTCTCCCCGCCCCCCGTGCTGCCTGCAGGGAGCCAGGTTCCACCCGCGGTGCAACAGAGTAGCGATTTGTAACAATCGCAAAATGCCGACTTTGCAGCTGCTCGGCTCAGCACTCTGGCAGGCACTTCTGAGGTTGTATTAGCCGCTCCTGATTATTAGCCGCATTTCCGGTTTAGGAGCAAAATCTTAGTCAAATTGGTGCGGCTTGTATTCGTGAAATTACTGTAAATCCCTGTTAGGTAGCAGATGGGGCCAGTTTAGTCCTCTTTGGATACGACCTCTGGTTACTGCACGCTTCAGTTTTCCATAGCATTCCCACTGCCTGCATGGCATGTTTTGGCTGAGATCTTAATTTTTAAGGATGCTGGAACTCAGATGAACAAGCTCCCAGAAAGGTGATGGATCAAAACTAAAGCAAATTTACACTATTTTTGTCATTATTTATAAACATTAAACTATGTATAATTAGAGAAGACAGTCTTTATCATGCAGCATGTTGGGCTCACCTTACACAATCACATTACCAAGTTCTTTGGTGAGGAATAGGGAGCACACTGATGGATAAAATTTAATTGTGTGGTTCTTATCCCATTTTCTCTATGATTAAATGCACTTCTTTGAGCTCAGCATTCATCCCATGTGCATTTCAGGGCCCCATCTCTATCCTGCCTTATGAGAGCCTTCTGGGGCTGGATAGGCTCCAGGTGACGGAATCTCGAACAAGGAAGGAAAAGCAGAAGCTCCTGGATGCTTCCTCTATCCGTGGTCCAGGACACCAGCCTGGCCAAAGCAGAGTTGCCTGAGACTGCACAAGGGGAGGTGTTCCACTCCTCCAGTATCTCCCTCAACCAGCTGGGATACCCAGCAGTGCAGAGCCATTTCAAACCACAGCTGGGACAGCTGGCCAGGGAAGGGGCAGAGCACCCTTCCAGATGGACAGGAACTCCAAACAAGGCAGCACTGACAAAATGAAAAAGGGGAGATCAAATCCTCAAGCAGTTAATAATATCCAGCTGACATAGAGGAGGATATGAAATCTATGCAAATCTACATAACCTACTGACCCAGAGAAGCAATGGATTTTTTTATCCATGAGCTACACCAAAAAGCTTCTAGAAATGTGTCAGCTTCCAAAGCAGCTGGATGCCCCTTGCACAGGGACATGGTTTAGCTCTAGTACTAAGTGCCTCACTGAACAGCATTTTAAACAGCATTTGGAGAACACAGGCTCCAACTTTACGCACAGCAATACACAAAAAACTTAATGTTATTCGGTGAGGTTTTGCAATCCATTTCATCCCCTCAAATTATGGCACTGCACAAGGCTGCAGCAGCTCGAGGTGCATTCTGCTCTTACAGCCCCACGGAGCTGCTGTGGAAAATCTTCAAGTGGATTTAGTAGAGGTGGCCATGCCAAGAGACAGAAATTCAGAAATGCAAAGCCCTGAGGGAATTGGAGATAGGGCTGCTACCTACAGACAGCACAGAATGGGACGGTGTAATTTGAAGCAGCAGCTGGCACTGTAAAGTTAAACAAATCTCACTTCAGCCTCTGGGCAGCCCCAGATCAGCTGATGACAAAAATGGATTTGCTTGTGCTCGTGTACATCATGAAGATAAAAAAAGCTATTTGACCTCAAAGAAGAAAGCTGGCAGAAAAGAAATGCACACAATTTGGTGATGAATATAAATTCAGAATAGAGAGGGAAAAGTCCCTTCCCATGAGGCTGCAAGGTCTGTATGCCCCTTAGGTTCCCCTTAGGAGCATCCTTGGCTCCTGCCTGCTATTTTACCTTGCCAGGCCCAAATCATCCCAGTTTTTCAGTGCTCATCAATCTTTGACAAGAAAACAGCCTGACTTGCACAAGCTCTTGCGCTGTTTTTAAACTATTTCCTACTGTGACCTCCTCTTTCCTCCTGTCACTGTGCCCTGAGTTCCACCCTCTGCTGCAGCTCACTTTTCCCTTCTGTCTTTACAGTGATTGAAAACACAATTAAAAATTCCTGTGCAGCATCCCTTTTCTTCCCTCCAGGAGTAAGATGGGAGGATACTGTATGTACATCATGGCAGGACATGAAGGACAGAGGAGCAAACACTGTTACTGTTCAAAAAAAACTGATTTGAATACCGATTTCCATCCTGGATGATTTTGCAAACCTCTGACAGGAAGAAGTTAGAGTCTTCTCTCAACAAGCTCCCTGAAAAATAAGTAAGTCATTACATTAACTTAGACACATATTGGTAAGAGTAGACTCACACTTGCCCTCAATAGTGATTATATCCTTGAATGTATACTAATTTAAAAACCTAAGCCTCCAAAGGTGTATTTTTAGGTCTCTGTATGAAGGAGAACAAAGGGTCAGGGTCACCAGGGTGCTGCTGGGTGGAGGGATGGGAGATGAATGGCAGAGAGGAAGCAAGCCGGGGCATTTGTTGGGATGGACTGGCTGGGATTGTAGCTCCTGCCAGCGGCAGGACATATCCAAGGAAGAAGCTGAGGTCTGGATGCAGGTGACAATGCACAGCTCCCATAAACTAATTTTCATTTAACTGTTTGCACCCTTTGTGTAGCACAGCAAAGATCACCAAAGATCACTCCCATCACATTCCAAATTATAACTCTCAGTTTCATGGAAATACATCCTGTTGTATAAATAGCAATGCAGTGCTCCCATAAGACATCACAATCCTTCAATGCTAATTACCACTGAGCAGACAAACACAAGATTCTCCTACTTACAGCCATGCAACAGTCTTTAAGATGAATATGGTATTAGGAAACTTATGCCAAAGCTCTACAATGATGTAAAATACTTTTTGGCAGGGTAGTATATAATAGGCTTCATCAGAGCACACTCAGAAACTGATTGCCACCACAGACACCCACTTGGAAAAAATTAAAAAGAAGCACCAAAAAATAGCATGCAAGATTTAAAGACAAATTTGCAGCCTTATTGTAGCATCATTTAACTTCCACTTATACATACTGATTTAGTTCAGAGGAAGTTCAGCCTATTTTCTTTGCCAGATAACACTTGCTGAATTTCCCAGTAATCCTCTACTGGTTGTCAGTGGACAGCAACTCTGGAAAAAAAAGTCACACGTCAGATTAACTTTACTGTGGTTGTTCAAAGCCAAATGTAAGTCCAAGATGGAATCTTAGGTAAAAGGAAATCCTGATAAAACCAAGGTCTAAATCCTTAATTTTGAGCTTGCGCACTGGACAAATGTAAGCATAAAATTAAAGTAGCTTTGATACCAGTCATTTTTAACTTGGAGGGGAATAAGTTGAAATCAGTGAGGTTGTACTGTTTAGGTTATTCATGATTTTGGCCCTATACTTGTTTTCATGTGTTTCCCTTTTGCTTGATGGATTTCAAGGGAAATAAAGACTTTGTGTGGGATATAATTACCATTTTGGTCTAGTATCTCGAGTTATTTTTCCAGCGGAAACTTCTGGGTGGGAAAACTTGACACTTCGAAAAGCATGCCAACATTTAGTGCAAGTTTATATTTACCAAAGGAACATTTGACATTTCATTGATGCATCACAAAGAGAATAAGGGACACACCTGACAGAATTATCTGGTAATGAAGGATTTTAAAACAAACAATGGCACTGCCCAGCAGTAAGAAAAAGCAAAGCAAAGGCATGAGAGCTGAAAAGGAAACAACTTTGATCTATGGAAAGTGTGAATATTACTCAGAGCACAATTACACAATCCTTAGTCTCACAGTACAGAAGAAAGCTTGTAAAGCACATCCAAAATGCTGGATATTTTTAAACAGTTGAAGCTATTTCCAGTGCAAATGCAAATACAAAAGTGCTTTATTACAATTGCATACCCTGTCATCTTAAGCATTTTTAAAAAAATCAGCCAAGCATAAATTTTAGTGTGGTGATTTTAAATTTTTTTGGAGATATTTCTGCTTTCACTCTATTTTACTATAACATGCCTTTCTCACACAACTTTCACGAGATCTCTAATGACACAGTGGTTTTCTATCCCCAAACTGCCATACATAAAATAGATTGGGGCTTATCAGAGATTTGCACTATTTTTCAGTTTCCTATCAAAGCCAATCTCAACTTTCCTGGCAAATGATAATGAAAAAGACCATTAAGCAAAGCAATAAAGAGTAATATAAAAGCTCATTATAAACCCAATTCATAAAATTACAAGCTGTAGTGCGCAGTACCCATAAGTGAAACTGAAAACCAAGTTCAAGCATACCAAACAAGATTATAAATTAGCTGTTGTTTTCTGTCTGAGAAAAGCCATTCTTTAATGAGCTTGGAAACACAACTAAATATTTTCTTTCATAAATTCAACAAAAAGGCCATACCACTTTTGAGACTTCTGCTGGGCAGTTTTTTCTTGTGTCTCTTTTCCTCTTTTAAATTTTAAATACTGCATAGGAACCATTTGCTCTGTGAGGTTCCCATAGTTAGGACCAAACCCTTCTCAGAGGAATTTTGGCACCTTATTAATTAGCTGGTTATGAGAAGGAGCTGCACTCTTTCAGTGACTCCTATTTCACCATCAGTAAAGTGTGATACCATAATAAATTTCCATCAAGCAAACTATTTCTGGTAATTCCCCCTAATTAACACCAGACTGCTAATAATAAATTAGGCCCTATGTGTTTCTGATATAACCAAGATCTTGTCTGAGCACGAGATATTAACCAACGTCCCAAGAAAGTAAAACTTGAACCTAAATTAAGCCTTTGCTGGTAAAAGGATTTATATGCAACTTTGTGAGAAACCCTTTGAAGATCTCATATAGGGCATTTTGACCAGCAAATATTTTGAATGACAGAGAGATTTGTTCTGTGCTGAGCAGTGAAAGTGGATTTATTGTGAAAACACACCATTGCATTTTAAGCCTATAAATCTTACACTGGATTACAGCATCTTAACGAATGAATGACAGATCTCTTTTTTTTTTGGTCGGTGCATTTTAATGTTACATGATGTTGTGATTGATAGAAACCAAACTTTTGCCATTAAAATGTCAAATGCAGACTTCATGCCTTTAAAAATTTGGCTTCTGGAGCTTAATGTACTGTTTGCAAATAGACTTGCGTTTGTCTTGCTCATAGCCTAAACACTGAAGGGGAGGCAAGTTTTCTGTAAGGTTGCCTCTAAATTTTATAGAGCTGTGTGCAGTGTTTTCCTTTGCCTGTGTAAATAAAGATAAAAAACAACAGTGCATTTGCCTGTTTAAGAGATGCTCAGCTAAGGGGATTCTTACCAGGCTGGTATTATCATGAAGGAATTGGCCAGGTTAGAGCAGACAGTTAAGTGTTCCACAGTGAAAACAGACTGCTGCATGTCAAGGCCAAGTGTGGAATCAGACAATGCTTGTCAGAGCAGGCAGTATTTCCTTGGACAATGTCAACTGAGGAAAAAATTTAAACCTGTCCAGAGAAACAGAGCAAAGCATTCTGGATGGGCAGTAGCATGGAGAAAGGATAGCAAATAAACAATAATTGGACAATGTAAGTTTTCCATTGTTACATATTCTACAGTGTTCAAGACAGGATTTATACCTTTCAATCCGTCTTGAGAAAAGATGAGGAATCAGAGATTCACTGAGGCTGAAAGGGAGTATTCCAAGGGCAGTATCCAGTTGGGTTTTGAGTACCTCCAAGTAGAGAGAATCCACAATCTCTCTGGGCAACCCATGCCAATGTTTACCATTGAGCTGTCCTCTCACTACATACCAAGCCTGGTTCTGTTTTCTTGACTCCCCGATCCAGATACTTGTAGGCATTGATGAGGTCTCCCCTGAGTCCCCCTTTTTCCAGGCTGAGCAGTCCCAGCTCTCTCAGCCTCTCCTTGTATGACAAATGCTCCAAGCCCCTCACCATCTTCCTCGCTCTTTACTCCAGTAGAGCCGTGTCTCTGGTACCAGTGAGACCAGCACTGGACTCAGCTCTCCAGATGGGTCTCACCAAGGCTGAGCAGAGAAGGATAACTTCTCCCATCTGCTGGCAATGCTCTGCCCAATGGAACCCAGGAGGCTCATGGTCTTCCTTGTCTCAGAGGAATTATCACTGGCTCATGGTCACCTTGGTGTCACCAGGACTCACTGGTCCTTCCCTGTAAAACAAAGCTAAAAAACCCACAAAATCTGAAGAATGAGCAGCTCAAATGCTATCTATTCATGTGTACAATCATGGGTTTCCTTCACTAGTTATGATTCAGGAAAAGTAAATATCCAACAACCACAAAATAACTGAAGACACAGAATTTTAGGTTTTGAGTAGGGTTTATTTGCTTGTTATGTTTTTCAATCATAATTAAATTTGCAAATGTGAACAGCCAAACTTTAATGCCAAAGATTAATAAACACAAGCAGAGAAATCACCAGGATTTAACAGCTGTCAGTTTAGCATAAAATAATGTTTGCAAAGCAGCTCTGTGAAGAAATAGGTACGCAATTAACAGACCAACACACATTGAACCACAACTCAACTCCTGCTTTTAAGTTTATGGCATTGTTATATTAAGCATTTATATTTACATGTAATCCTGAATTATTTCATTACAACATACTGAAACAGTCATCATGGATCAATTATTCACTTATAAAGACATTCTACCTTCAAACACAGTTAAGCCAAATTCTCTCACAGCTGGTTTTGGAAGAAAAACAATGACTGAAATTGCATGCGAAGATTACAGTAGTTAGGTTACTAATATATCTGTCCTGACTCTGTAAAATTTCCTCATAACATGAATGCTATAAACGTGTTGCGTGAAAAACAGTTGGGAATCTTGTGAAATCCCTAAATGATTTTTTGCAATGTCAAGTCTGCATTCAAATTCACATCTATACTTCTGTCTCTCAATGTACATGCATGTAGAAAGAAGTATATTTAAACACATACACTCAGACCCCAAAAGATTCTAGAGGTAAAGGCAGGCTTACAAATAAAATAATACCAGGATTAAATAGTTCTAAACAACAACAACAAAAAAGATAATAAATATTCAGTGAGATATATGGCATTATTATAAAGTGCTCTACTAAAATCTCACTTATTAAAATAATGATAAAAATTATGTTCCTTTTAATTGATTTATATAATTTGGTAAAGCCATTAAATATTCATTATCTATCAGTGACTCTATGCTTCCTTTAAAATTTTAAACAAATAGATAAAAGCAGAAATTAAAAGGCAAAGCAGCTAAATGAAGCAGTTCTATTGGAGCCCTTCAGGCTTTTGTCCTCAAATTCATTAACATCTGCAAAATGTCAAACCTTAGAGCATATGGATTAAAAAATAAAATTAAAATTAAAATTATGAGGCTAAAAAATTTTAATTTGATTTTAAGGACAATGACAAACAGAAGTTTTTTTCCTACGTTATAAGACTGCAAGGTTTGAATTGCAGAAATTATGGAACGCCTTTTCCTGTGCGTTTTCCCCCTCTTTCCTCACACATGTGCCACAACGCTCCACTGAAACCCTGTCTGTAGGTCTCATTTCTCCACATTCCACCTAATTTAAAAAGCAACCTGGCTTATTTGTAACTGTATCTTGTCCAGTCTGCTTCCACCCTTCTGATTTTCAGCCAAATTCACAAAAGGGTACATCTAGAAGAGTGTAAACATTTTATACCGTACCACCAAATTTCTTCTTATTTACCAACATTCACCAATTTTACCAAATTTCTTCTGTACCACTGGAAGTTAAAAAAGAAATGTGGTAATATTGAATAAAAACAACTTCAGAAAACAAAGTGAAACAATCCCCACAATGTGAATCTGTCTCACTGAATTAATCAAAAGCCAAATACTTTTTCATATTTCAGTACAGTAATTTTGGTTTTCTTTCCTCCTCTTTTGTTGATTTTTTTGTTCCTCATTACAATTGCTTTACTCAACCATGGCAAAGTTTTGTAACTTTTTTATCCATGGTTTCATGGATAAAACTATCTGTTGAATCAGTAAAAAAACCCACTCCACAACAACAAAACCAGTGAATGGTTAAAGAGCACTAAAGACTAACAATTCACCTCTGACACCCCAGTTGAATCAAACAGCAAGGTAAATTCAGTTTCCTTCAGGAATCTACTCTGGTCCTGAGACCCCCCCTTCTCTGTTGGTGCGATTCTGGTGAAGCACATTCGCCCTGTGCAGAGGAGCACCACCTCCACCCTGGTTGCCTGCAATCATTCCAATTAAACCAATTAAGTCTTAATTTGAGGCTAAGGGGGACTGAGCTGGTGCACTGGTCTTCCATTGCCTCTCTGTGTGGATGTAAAATTCATATCAAGCCACAGTGTTGGCTGATCTGGCTCGAAGCAAATTCATAATGACAGCATTGTCTCTCTGCTCCCTTGCAAGATCTCAGAGGCACTGAGCTGCTTAAACCAATGGAATATCATTTAACAGTACATTCCCTACATCTGGAAGAAAAGAGAAAAATTAATCCTAAACTAGCAAAAATCTTAACAGCTGAGCAAGAAAGTTTTCAGTACGCTACCTGGCACACCACCAATATACATATTCATGAGCTATGTGGTAAAGAATGTACTGAGAAAAAACCAATGTCCTCAGCTGCACTTCAGCAGCTTCCCTCACTGAACACCAGAATCTCACATTCTGGATACAAACCACTGTTACCTGCAGATTCAGCACAATTTCCGCTTTACAAGGCACTTAAAGCTACCTAACACCTGAACTGCAAAGAGAAGCGTTGAAATCCCTGCTCCCTTAAGATTTAATCTGACATTTTCACCTATCAAAGACACCCTCTGCAGCAGGGGGTTTTGCCTAGTGTTCTGGTAGTACATAAATTACAGAAAAGCATCCCATTTATGTTTTAAGTGGCATCTTCTAAATATTCTTTTTTACCAGCATAGCCACTTAAATGCTTTGTAAAAACCTCTGTCCCTTGCAAACCCATCAGAAATTTAAGTGCAAAGGCACAGGTACAGGTAATTGTGTAGGAGGCTTCCTGTATACGAATACCAGATTTAAAAAATGTAAGTTTCAGAATATCTATTTTGTGTACTCTTATCTTTACTTTGAGTTCCTTTTAATGGAGTTTAGCTGCAATACTTCTGGGACACACTTTAAAAACATCACTGAAATAAAGTCATCAGGATTGCTGAATCCAATCTCCTTTTATTTGTTGAGTAGTAGCAAGACCGAGACTTCTAATATCAGGTATTTACTTTTATACATACTTCACTTCTCATTATAAAACAGAGATAAATGTGGTCATAAAATCATGAAATACAGTAATGTGTGAAGTGCAGAGATAAAGACACTCTAATTTTTTGGCTTGGGTGCAATTCCTGATAGCTTTCTTTTTATGAAGCAGAATTGTAAATTATAAACACTCTGAAAAATCAGTCTGCAATTCCTTCTGCAAGTTTCCACATCTCTCTTTCATTTTAGATAAACTGTATATAATAATTTTAACCAATTATTGAACATGGACATTTTAACCTTTCTGCTCAGTACATTTGTTACACAAGAGAGCTCCAAGTATCAGATGTTGATAGAGTGGGCGTGTTTCTTGCACAGTGGCTTGTCCTTCTTGGAGAAGAAAGTCTGGCCCTCTAAACTGTCACTACATACCTGAAGAAAAAAGAAAACACCCAATTCAGATGGATGAATTGTGCCATAACTATTCAGAATGCCAGATCGTGGTAGTGTTCTATGCATAAATATAATCAAAGAGTAAGAATTATCTTTTTTTTTCAGGGAAACTCTTTTTTATGTAATACCAGTGGTTGGTGTAAGCCTAACCTCCATTAAGACAAGAGGTGTTTAAGTGGGAGCACAGTTAGATTCAGAATTTAAGAAAAAAAACCCAATCATTAAGATTGGCACTTCTCTTTCTGTTCATACAATGTTAGTAATACCTTGGCTACAGTGTCGTTATGTCAAAAGCACTCTTGCTACTTTGGAAACAGCCCATTCCCTTATGACCTTCAAAACACTTACTCAAAGGAAGTAAACGTTGAGGGTTAAATGCTGGGACACAGGGCTGCAATCCAGGACACCTTTGCACACACCAGCGCCAAAGGCTTACAATAGCAACACACCTTCCAAATAACTGGGAAAGCACTTTTTGATTGGGCTCAGGGGATTGAGAGAGGTTAGAGCTGTTAACTCCCATATGGGTCAGGTTAGCATTACTGCCAAGGTTTGCTTAAAGGCAGGGCAGCTTTACTTACGGAGCATACAAAGCAAGTGTCATGCCAAGTGTGGCCCAGGGCTTCAAGAAACCTGTCTCCAGCTTCGATGGGGAATTCACAGCCATGGCACATTGTACCAAAGAGGGCATAGTAATCTGCAAAGAGATACAAACAGCTTTTGAAGCAGAAAAGCAGGACTGACCCTTTGAGAGCTTTGCTCCTTCATTGGCAAATAGGTTTGGACTTGATAAGCTTTATTAGAATTGAGTATATTGAATGAAGAGCCTCTAGATCGAAAGCCTGGGATGCTGACTTCTTGCTAATTCAATTCTTTTCCTCATCCTTTCAAGTGGGCAATGCTTCCATCTTCCTGGTGTTTCATTTCCTTGAGATCAACAGTGTGCTGGAGAGGGGGAAATGCACTCCTTGAGAGCACCCATGTGAACTTTTCATGTTCCTTACATTTTCTCCAGCTCTGCTTTGAAAGCACACCCCAGCTGTTCACACTACAGACCTTCTCAGAGAGTAACGAACTCTGACCTACATTCTGGCACAGTTTTTGCCCCAGACTGCACTACTCAAAACCATGTAATCATTAGGCTTCTGTCCTAATTAGAGTCTAGAAATTTGGATCAAGTCAGAATACCTTTCAAGTCACTAAAGTACATTACATGTTTTTTAAAAAAATTTTTAAAAATCCCAAAACAAACCCTTCCCCTTCACTACTATGAAGGACAAGAAGCTTCTTCAGCAATCTCAGGGAGCAAGGACTAAAACAAATGGCATTGAACCACACATTTCTCCAGCCCAAATTGTCTGGTCTTTTTCACTTATTTCAACTCTCAACACCCCATTTTAGGAAGCAAATTTTTCATTCCTGCAGAGACAAGAGTGGCATTAGTGCTACAACATGAGAGAATTTGGGACCGGCACACTACCCTGGCAAACATGTCATGCAACATTATGTCTTCATAAGAAGAACTACAGTCAAAGTGACAGCCATAATGAAGCTGTGGACTCCATCTACCAGTAATAGAGCGTTACTACCATAGTAACACTCTGCCTCTGACTGGGAAATTAGATGCCAGGGGTCATTTTCAAAGGAGAATTACAACGGGCAGGAAGTGGGGTAGAAGTGGATTTTGTTTCTCACCAAGACTGTACAGATCTGCTGAAGCTCTAATGCTTACTGCCACAGAGGATCATCAGACGCATCTGATGAAAGAGGAAAGTCCTGGTTTTGTTTACTAAGAGTTTTGTGTGATGACTTTCCCCAAAATTAATCATCCCCATCTCAGCAGTATGGGGAACACAAGTGCTCTGGAATAGCAAAGCCCATGATAGCTGCAAGTGGCAAGAAACCGCTTCACTGATCACCTCTATTAATGCACGCTACTGGAAGGAATTTCTAAGTGTTTAAGAAGAAAGACAATAAAAATACCAAATGGTAAGACAGACCTGTGCAAAACCCCTGAAGGACACAGTCTCATGACCATATTCTTTCAGCTCTTTGCATTTGTGGTTATACAGAATCTTACTGATATTTTCCTGGTGCCAGCAGTTAAAACCTTTTGTAAGTTGGCCTGTAGTTGTGTTGATAAGTTTATTGGCTTTTCTTCTGAAGAAAGGGCAGTAGATAAGGCAGAATGAAGGGCATCAGCTTTCTTTTGCATACTTGAATTGTGATACCATAGAAGCCTTCCAAGGCAGACTTTTTACATAGTCACATATCAGTACTTCCCGCACACAGCATTCTCAAAACGAGGCTACTAACTCTGCACTTAAAAAAAGTTCAAAGTTGTTGATATCTAGACTTTTACTATAATTTTAGACTCAACATCTAAACCCAGAACATTCTGCAGATTAATCTCCCTTTAATACTAATAGCTGATGCTGTTATAATTTCAAACACAGATTTAAAATTAGAACTCTCCTTTGCACTAGGAAGAAGGAAAGTTGGCAATGACATTTACTCTTTACTTCTTTAAAATTAGTCATAGACTCATAACTCCAGCTGGACTGAAAGTCTTTGAAAAATTAATATAACTCAAATTAACATCTAGTTAGTGAGCCAGAGCCACTACAAAGTATCACTGCCAATAACACCTCACAGATTGTGTCTGCATTAACTTGCACTAGCAACTTTTTATCTGAGAAATAAACTTTGCAAGAAGTGTAGTATACTTGACGTCTCATCACAGTTTTTCCAGCTCACATTTTGCACAGGAATTGTAACAGTAGCACAAATCAATGCACTGCACGACATGTGGATCATTTGGTGGCAGGAACAAGAATTGACCCTTAACAGAACCCTGTCATGAGCTTTACACCCAAAGGGGAATTATTGATTCCTCCAGTACTATTTTTGAATCATCAAATGGTTCCAGGATTAGGGGCTTCACATTGCTTCAGGATGAAATTTCATCATGCTGTCACACTGGAGGATGCTGCTCATATAACTGTTTCCTCTGCTGCTCCACAAATTCAATAGGAGCAACACCCCACCCTACATTTGTCACCGAGTTAGCAATAACCTCCCGTGTCCTTTAGTATCTGCCAACATCTCATTAAAGCAGCCCTGACAAGAGAAATTTTGGATAAATTGGCCTACTTCCCTCATGCTTACAGTACCTAACACTCTCCCTGGCACCCACTGTGAACAACTTTGGGATCAGCTCAGAAAGAAATCTAGGTTCCAAAGAGGTCATTAGAATTTCATGCCAAATCTTATCTGGTCCATCCATTTCTACACCTAGTGACACTGCAATGTTCCTAAAAGTAGAAGGAAAACCAGAACAAGGGTCCAACTGACAGTTCCAGCATGCACCATGAAAACATAATTTTGATAGAATTTTTCTCTTTTCCATTTTGTGGGAATTGTTTTACAAATTGTTTATTTCTTTCCTAGCTCAGAGAGGTACATGGAAAGGTTTAAGCAAACTAGAAAACCAACCTAAGTAAACACTGTTCATATTAATAATAATAGGTTGACAAGAGGCTCAACATGGCCCGGCAGTGTGCACTCACAGCCCAGACAGCCAACTGTATCCTGAGCTACACCACAAGAGGAGGGGCCAGCAGGCAAGGGAGGGATTCTGAACCATCTACTCTGCTCTCCTGAGACCCCACTGGAAGTCCTGCATCCAGCTATGGGGCTCCCAAGATGGGATGGATGTGGACCTGCTGGAACAAGTCCAGAAAATGTCACACGTATGCTCTGAGGGATGTAGCACGTCTCCTTTGAGGAAAGGCAGAAAGAGTTGTGGTTGTTCAGCCCAGGAGAAGAGAAGGCTCCAGGCAGACCTTACAGCACCTTCCAGTGCCTGAAGGGGCCTAGTGGGACTTTTTACAAGGACTTGCAGTGACAGTACAAGGGGGAGCAGCTTTAAGCTGAAACAGTACATTCATACTGGAAGACTTTTTTCTGTGAGGGTGGTGAGGCACTGGAACAGGCTGCCCAGAGCAGCTGTGGATTCCCCATTCCTGGAGATGTTCAAGGCCATCTGGATGGGGCTTTGAGCAACATAGTCTAGTGGGAGGCATCCCTGCCCACTGCAGGGGGATCAGAACCAGAAGATCTTTAAGGCCCTTTCCAACCCAAACTATTTTATGATTTTATAAAAAATGTTGATTATCTGGAAGTGCTAAAAACCAAACCAGAAATGCTATGAACTTCTAGACCACATGGTTCATGCAATATTGCTCATCAGGCTTTCAAGTGCTGTAATTGAATCTCTGTATTTCTCCCCTGACAGTTCTTGTATCCTTGATCCTGCAAAAAACTACATGGACAGACTGCTTACTTTTGGAAGTCCCTGAGGCTATGAATAATGCTATTCAGAGAAAAACACATTACTCCACTGGCATTTGCTTGTGTTTGGTAAATAAGCAGAATTACATAAACTTAGATGATTTTAAAGCAAACTAGAAAGTCAGCCTAAAACTAATACTTTGATGTATCACTGGTACTACAGTGAGGGCTTAACAGGAATAGGTAAAAATCAGTGGCAAGAAGCCTGCTGCTGCTGAAGCTGATAAAAAAACATCCTCACTAACTCCTCCTGCTGCAAACTTTAAAGTGTCTACAGCAGCAGTTGTTGCTTTGAATTGACATATCAAAGTTACCTGAAATTGCTGGGGCACTCCTAATGTGCAGCTTGAGAAAAAGGAATTATTTGCTTTCCCCCAACCTTACTGAGCTCTGCTTTCCTGCACAGCTGCAGCAAACTTTGCTTGTGTTGCTTCTTACCCGTCTCACAGTAGGGATCACCATCTTCTAAGTGAAAGACATTATTGCGGATGGGGTTATGACAGGCCACACACACGAAGCAGGAAACATGCCAAGTTTGTTTCAAAGCATTTATTACTTCCTGTGGGGATTAGAAAAAGTGTTAGGAACACATTATTTCGATGTGATGACTAGATTGTGGTAGCCATGCCTCCACACTTGATTCATTTCTAGAATACTTGGTTTCCTACTGCTACTTTGAAAATGGGTTGTGCACGCAAGTTCTGCGATGTTAAACTTAATGAGGTGCTTTATTTATGGTACATCTCCTTATTTTTCATGAGCGATCTTTCAGGGTTTTTGGATGGTTTGAAATAGATTTGGACAAATTTTAACAACTCATTTGTTCAAATTCTTAATTTTAATCAGGATCTCACCTGTAATAGTCCTCTGAAATAAGAAAAGCAGAATCTCTGCCTTCTCTTGAAGTCTGTGAGAGTTAATCAGAAGACATCACACAGAAAATTATGACTGCTCTGTGTTGTTTTGGAATATGCTATAGTGCCAAATATGACTTGAGAATTGTGCTGCCAGAGCCCGGCATGACCCCAGCTACACAAGAATGCAGACACATCGCTGTCTGCAGTGAAACAGCAGCCGATCAGCTGGCACGCTCAAATGAGCAATAGCAGTGTCCAGTAGGATAATGTCTTTCCATCTACACTAACACTGGGAATATTTCAGAACTTCACATCTAGCAAGCACTGTGTTCTTAATGCTCAGCTCACCTAAGGAAGATTTTTTCTTTTTATTTCCTTCCCTCACTTCCCATCCTGTAAAAATTCTGCCAATTAAAAGCACTTTACTCAGGAAAATTTGGTAATTGCAACAGCTACAGAACAGCTTCACGAAAACAGGTGCTGAGCTTAGAAGAGCCAAGAAGACTACAGCAATTTTTCTTAAACTGATTGAGAATGTTCAATATTAGAAGATCCAAAGACGTATTTTGTATGTGACGAGAGCATAAAAGGTGTGTCAAGAATACGTTTGAGAGAATGCAGACTGGGCCAGATAAAATGGAATTTCACAGCAGAGAAGCATTGAACACTGTGATTATCGTTCTCACCAAAAAACAGGCCACTTGCTGGTCACTTACCCCAAGGATCTTCCTCTGGCACTTTGAACACTCAGGGGCAAAGAACTTCTCATAGCAGACCTCACAATACAGCATCCCTTTCTCTTCCACAAATCCAATGTACGCCATAGAGGTTTTGCAGTGGGCACAATTAAATTCTTCTGGATGCCATGACTTTCCCAAAGCCACTAAGAAGGGTCCTCTGATTAGAAAGAAGAGATATTGTCATCAAATGCACCTGGGCTGGCTCTGTTAATAGATTTATCTGCAATAGCTCTGTGTCATTACTATACTGTTCACACACATACACTACCCGACCCCTTTTTTCTCCTACAGGCTCTAAGAAAGCCCCAAGTGTTGAGTGTATCCATCTCCATTGAACTCTCACCTAGAAATGCCCACCCACAATAAACTCTAATTCTTTTCATTTCACTGCATTTCAGAAATCTTATTTTAAAACTATATTAAATACAGTGCTGAAGTGTCTGCTAGGGAAGCAAAGAAGACTCTTTCCCATGTTCCCAATTCCATCTCTTGCAAAGAGATATTTTACTCAGTGATATGATCAGCTCTCCTATAGTCTGCATTCATATTGAGACTACAAATATAAATAGACTTGACCCCACTAGGAGCAGATAACATCAGTTTATTCTGAGACAAAAATTCAATCACTGTCCCTATCCAATAAGTTTCTTACAGGATAATCCATCCTAGTTATAAGAGGATTTTTTTTTGTATTAAAATAGGGTTCATTCTTTCTCAAACACACAGCTTCCTCTTTCATTTGCAAATGCAAAATAACAATTCCAGAATTTAGGCTTCAGATGAACTTTGTTGTTCAAATTCATCTCCCTCACCAATTTTCTGGTTTCCAACACAAATAAAGATGTAATTCTTTCAAGGAGTACTTAATTTTTTTTCTGATCTAATACTACACTGAAAAAAACCTGAAAGGTACTAATATGACCACCTGCTGCTAAAATTCTTTTTGGAAACCAAGCAAGTACAAGAACATTTTTGTGTAAGATTTTCATATGAACAAAGCAACAGTAATTAAAAAAAAAAAAACAAACAAGAAAAAACCCCAAAGAATCCCACCAAATCCACCTTGAAATTTGTTTATGTTGATTCTAAAATGGAAATATAAGTGGGCTGAGGAAAGAGGGCAACTTCATCAAGGACAGAGTGTAGGGTTTCTCTTCCGTATTTTCTCTAATGTCACTATGTATTTTCAGCAGGATGAGAAGTCAAACACAAGGGACTCAGACTTGGGATAGACTCAAAGATTTAGGATAATCCAAAGCCCTTGTAAAATGATAAACATATTTAATCTGGGCCAGTTTCTTCTGTTCACCCCTGTTTATTGGAGGGAAAGCAGTGAAAAAGGGCTCCTGAAGAGAAGCCTGTAGTTCTCTAAGGAGGGAGCCAGGGCTGAGCACAGCTCTCCAGCCCCGCTCCTGAGCAGTGCAAACACTGACCTAACCTGATACCCTCCCTCTGCTCTACAAGCACCTTTTTACATCAATGCCCTCTCAGTTATGTACTGATCAAACAATACAAGCCCTTATGTACAACAAAGTGCCCTCAGAGCGCAGTGTCAGCACAGGCTAATTTAACAGATTCATTAACACAGGGCTGACACTAAAGACACTCTCATGGCTCCAGGTAGGATTGAGTTTCTGGCCATCTGCACTGAAATGACAGGCTCGGGTCTGCAATGAGAAGCAGGCATGCTAGCAACAGGAGGAGGAGGAGGAATTTTTACATCTGCTGCATTTAGCTCTCCAGAGTTTACAGCCCTGACATGTTGAGGTCAGCCATTCAGGACAGTGCGCAGGAGTGCAGACAGACGGGGAACAGCCTGAGAGTGCACCTATGGAGCTGCTCTCCCAAAGCCCCCAGACAGCTGGGGCTGTGCCCTGCACAATGTCTGCGAGGTGTTCCATTAGTGCACTGGCTCCATGTGCACACATGTCCAGAAGAACACTTTCTAAATACAATTTTACTTTCAATCAGGCCGCAGTTTAAACATGTCAAGTTGATACTGTGGCTTAATGATACCTGCAACTTAAAAGCTACCCCAAAGCACATGGAAGAAAAAAAAAAACAAAAAAATACCTGCCATGTAAAATACACTAAAATGTGATATTCAGAACTTGGACGTGTTCCCGGTCTCTGCATAATTTTGCCATCAAAATGATAGCTTCCAGTAATGAAAGGTATTTATTTCCTCTATTAATTTGTAAAGGACTTTAATGTCCCAATTTAAGAAAGGGGGCAGGATGCCTACACTCATGCAATTTGACAGAGGTAGCAAGGGGGATGCAATGCTAGGAAGATGGCTGCAGATGGCTCCATCCTTCATTTCTTCCCTATTTAAAAACAAAACCAATAAAAATCCTACATGTTTCTGTCAACTAGAACATGTCTGTAAAAAAGTGCTAAAAACCCACATTCCTACTGTCCAAATGGGATATAGGATAACCCAACTGGCAACATTTGGCTACAAATGTGCCCCTATCCCAGGTGACTTTGACATGCTGAGCACTTCTGAACAAATTTCTGGCATCACCACCTAGACCACGTGAACAGAACTCAGAGATGAAAATGAACTAATAATTTATTTATTATTACTTTGAAAGAGATTATGATTGATTTACAATAGAATTTGCAGAATCCAATGTTCCAAAGGATCACCAGGTACATGATTTTAATAGTCACCTCAAACATCTGTGTTCTGCATGCAACAATGATATTGGGGCAAACTGAAAAGAGAAGTGAGCAACATACAGGAAATATAAGTGCAATTTCAATTACTTAACATTTGTAACTGAATATAACTTCATCAGTATGATCATGATGTAATATATTAGTATGCCAGTAATCTGGTTTCTCATGTGGTTTGTGTTATGACAGCAAGCCAGAACTGAAATTTGGTGGTAGAGAGATCAAAAAGGATTTCCACATCTGCTAGGAAGGCCAATCGCTTCACAGTTAACCATACAGCAGTTCTGTGTTCTTGGAAGTTTCTTCTTCTCCTCCCCTGAAAATGCCACGGTATACAACTTGTGCAATTTGTGTATAGGAGGTGCAGAAGGGAAGCACCATTTGTACTTTTTGCCTTTTGCTTTAAAAAACAATTATGCTTCATGAAAAGGTGCCAATGCCAAATCATCATTTACAGCAGACATGCCAAAGAGTATGCTCTCAATGGCGATCCAGAGAAAACACATTTGGACTTCAAAGGAAGAGCCAACTCTGCAGAGCAGAACTTGGTAAGGCTGTCTGGGAACCAGAAGTCCTCATCAGGAAATGCCAGAAGTCTGCCAGACCGTCACAGCAAGCAGATCAAGAGAAATTTAGTTTGCTTCCAGCTTTGATTCTTTTAGACATGGAAAGAAAAGCTTACTTAATGAAGCTTTGGAAAAAACTGGAACCTTCGGACAATTACTGTGTGAATAATTGAAGATATATTAAAAAGTTATAAGCTGTCTCTAAGAAAGGTTTTGACTCATCCAGCCATGGTTACTCTATGCCCAAGTGTAAAGTAACCAACTCCAGAATGCATTTTGGCTTCAAAACAGATGTACAATGCAATGCCATTTGATCCTCCTCCTACCTTTTCATAGGTAAAGCTACCACTGAGGGCATGAAGTGTAATTATGCTAGAACTTGAACTCAAAATGCCATTGCAGTCTTCCACATCCACTGTATGCTGTGAACATGAGGCATATTTGGCATTGATTAATGCACATCAACTTATCTCGGAACACTTGCTTTTAATAATTGAGTAGGCATTTAACATATGAAGAAATATAAGGATTTAAACAACAACAGCAAATTACAAAGAAGTCAGATGTGGGTACCAATTACTATTCATGAAAAGGTGTCACTTACCAGAGGTGACAATGGCTTAAGTACAGTCAAGTGGGGCCTCTGCAGTTTGTCCTTACATATCCACTAAGGAGTAAATGCTGCTCCACAGACCAATACACTGCCGTACTTAGAGGGCAGCAGCTCATCTCTTTTATTAATTGTGAGCACCAGCACACCCTGATACACCACAACTGCTGTAAAAGGCAATGAAGTCTCTTGTATGAAATATGCAGCATATAGATGCAGCATATATATCTGTGTTTGGTTTAAAACTAAAATAACAGTATGAAAAAAAAAGTGAATGGTTTCTTGCATGTTATTTACTAGACAGAAATCCAAATCCTAGAGAACAAAAAGGAGAGAACAGTAAAGACAGACAGAATTATTCTATAGGCCAAACTGTTCAAGGAATCAGATGAATCTCACACCAAAAATAAGTATACCTTTTCTGATATTTATCTTTGATTTTGCAATGAAGCACAAAAACTGTTGGATTAAGATGCACAGGTGCACCCGTGTTGGGAATGTGTGTATTTTCTATTGCATCAAGGGGGTTAGGTTCATATATTTTTATTTCCTTGATGTATCCAGTGGAAGTAGGAATAACTTTTCCAAAACATCACAGATCCATTAGTAAAAAGTCTTCTAAAATTAACCCAGTGCTAACTGAACTGCTAGTGAATTACCACTAAAGATCAAGCGATTTGCATTGGTTGGTTCTGATGCAGAATCCAAGCCAGGGCCCAAGAGGCTACAAAAACCCATGGGGGAAAGGCTAATTTTCTGCTATAATGAATGCAAAATATATAAAAGCTTATGGAGTTCCTAATTTTTCAGAACTTTCTAATCAAAAAAGTCTCTTTCTTTAATCATGCAAGTTCTCTTATTTTGTCCACTGAAAACATGGGATACAGATAAAAAAATTTTAAAATACAATTAAAAACCCATTACTTTCCCCTTGTAGTTCAACAATACAAATGACTGAATAAGCAAGTAGGAAACACTTTTGAAGACTACATATCTCTCAATAATCCTAAAATATTTCTATTTTAGGGAAGAAATAAAATACAAGGTAGATAAAAATGAGGATGATTTGCATGCCGGCAATAAAAGCAATTATAATTCCCTGAATGAGACAATCATGACTAATTGTCAGAAATCACTGACTAAACAATGCAACCTACATTCAATTCTTCCTCCGTACAAAATTCTGGCTAATGGTAGGATATCTTATGGGATCAGCCAAACTTTTTAACTTAATCTCTATGGGCAAATTTGTGTTTGTGTTGCTTAATGTTTTCTATCCATGTCATACAAGTCAAGGACAAGAGCTACCATAATGTCCAAAGGCCAGAGAGCCCATCAAAGAGCTTGAAATCCAGCAATGCAGGAAATTATTAACAATCCAGTCCTATTAATTGTTAAAACATCACTTTCTTTTCTTCTATAGATGTTATTTTTCTTCTCAGTTAGAAACTACACTTTAGAAATCAACATTAGTCTTTGTAAGGCTATGATCTCTGACTCGTTTCCAACTAGCTGAGTCCTAATTCTATGGGAATGGGTGTATACATGCAAACTAACTTGCTTACTTTTCTTTGGTCTTACATTTACTCCATCCATCCAACTTTCTGGGCTTCTCATAAAATAGACTGTAAGACTGTGATTGTTAGCAGTTCACAATATTTTTCCTACAAAGTACAGTAATTTCACGATTATAAGCCGCACTGAGTATAAGCCGCACTTCTGGGTTTCAGCAACTTTTTGGTTTTTTGTCCATACATAAGCCGCACCTGATTATAAGCCGCATGTTACAATATAGAGTGTGATAAAAGGTATCTGTTCTATCACCATCTGTTGAGGGTGGGGACAGTGATCCTTATCTCAATGGCAGATAATCTGCTAATGGGCCATCCATTGAAACCAGGCAAGGCATTGTTCTTTATCTTTTCACACCCCATCCTTCTTCCAGGGAGTTACTGTCTGCTAATGGCCCATTGAGTCCCACTGTGGGACTGATAAAATTACTGCATTCCGTTGGAAGTTGCTCCAGCCAGGGGGAAGAGCCCAACATTTCTTACCAAGATAAAAACAGAGGTTTTGGGACACTAAGGGAGCCCCTTTCTCCACTGGACTCCAGTGGAAAACCGGATTTCTCCACATCACCACTGGACCTCCGGAGGGAAACTGCACCTTGTACAGGACCACTGTTTCAACTGAATCACATCTGTCACTGCAGGAGGATGCAGCCACCATTTAATGGGACTGCTACCAACACCCTGCCTGGTGGGATGTCAGGTTGTACTCTGACTGTGTCAGGGTTTGGGGTTTGTTTCTTTGTAGTGCTGTATTTCTATTTTAATTTCCCTAGAAAAGAATTGTTATTCCTAATTCCCATATCTTTGCCTGAAAGCCCCTTGATTTCCAAATTATAATAATTTGGAGGGAGGGGGTTTACATTCTCCATTTCAAAGAGAAGTTCCTGCCTTTCTCAGCAGACACCTGTCCTCCAAACTAAAACAGCAACTTTTCGTTCTTTGTCCGTATATAAGCCGCACCTGATTATAAGCCGCACTTTGGGTTCGGACCAAAATTTTAGTGAAAATGATGCGGCTTATAATCGTGAAATTACTGTAGTTTCATTCTCAGTTTTTTTAGATAATACTGGTGAAAAATTTTTCCTAATATCCAATCTAAACCTCCCCATCACATCTTGTGGCTATGTCCTACCACCTGAGGAACATTATTTCCGTAATGATAAAAGAATTATTGCTGACCTGACTATAACCCTGCTGACTCCTTTGAACCAACCTCCATGTCACTGCAACCTCCTTCCAGGCAGTTTTAAAGAGGGGTAAGGTCCTCTCTGAGCCTCCTTTTCTCCAGCTAAACATCCCCAGCTCCCCCAGCCGCTCCTCACAGGATTTGTGCTCCAGACCCTTCCCCAGCTCTGTTGCCCTTCTCTGGACTTGCCCTAGCACCTCAAAGTCTTTCTTGCAGTGAGTGGCCCAGAACTGGACACAGCACTTGAGTGCCCAGTACAGGGGAACAATCACTGCCCTGGTCCTTCTGGCCACACTGTTACTGATCCAGGCCAGGATGCCACTGGCCTTCTTGGCCACTTGGGCATACACATGGCTCATGTTCAGTTGCTGTTGACCAGCATTCCCAGGTCCTTTTCTGCCAGGCAGCTTTCCAGCCACTCTGCCCCAGCCTGTAGTGATGCCTGGGATTGTTGTGACCCAAGTGAACGACAGAGGACTTTGCCTGATTGAACCTCATGAAGCCAACCTCAGTCCATCGATCAAGCCTGTCCAGATCCCTCTGCAGGGCCTTCCCACACTCCAACAGACCAACACTCCTGCCCAACTTAGTCACCAAGAAGTGGGACTAAGTGCACCCTCGATCCCAGTCTGGACCATTAACAAAGATATTAAGCAGGACATGCTCCAATACTGAGTGTGGGGAGCAATCCTGGTGGCCAGTCGCCAACTGGATTCCGCTCCATTCATCATCCCTCTCTGGGTCTGTCCATACAGCCAATTCTGCACACCTCAAAGAGTGCCCCCAGCAAGCAGATACACACCTAATGACCTGGTTACAGTGTGCACACATGGGAGTGCGCTTCCCAGCTGGAATATGCTCCGCCCGCTGAACCAGCGTGTCTTGCTCATTTAGCTGAGGTGCTGTTGCAGCTTTTTCACTTGGGGCAGTTGTTCCAGGTGATTTAATACTGTTTGATGTCCATCCACTGACAGGAGCTGAGGAAAGAATGCCAAAAGCATTTAGAGGACCCTCTTTCAGTACCAAGTAAATTAATCTGAAATACAAGCAACCAACAACATTTACCTAACATCACTGTCTAATGTATACCTGCCTCCTTAAAGGAACACAGTAAAAGCACTCACTTCCCCCTCCTCCTCCAAGTTACCAAGAAAGTCCTACCTACTTTATGAAATGTCTGTGAAATAACACAGAATGGTTTTGGCTAACTCGGAGAAGTAGTGGACAAATTTTTAACATGTTGAAGAAGTTAGGTAAAAGAATATACAACCTGTGAAGGCATTATTTTGTTTTAGATACAAAAGCTGAAGCCAAGAACATCAGCGTATGAACAGAGGCAGGAGAAAATGACATACCTACTCAAAAAATTTCACAGTGACTGCAATAGATCATACATCATTACTAACACATTAAACAAGAACATACATTCAATACAACATGTGTAGGAATTTAGAGTACTGTATAAGCAAAATTTGTTTCTACATTGAAATTAAACATTCGTCTAGATCAGTGGATTCTGCCAATCTGAAGCACTCCAAAGGTCATGTTCACATCCTCCTAATAAAAGTATGACACAAATAAAATCCTGACATTTTCAGAAATGTACACGCTACACAATTCTGTGTGTACACAGAGTTTTAAAGTTGGAGGACAGATATACGCTTTTATGGAGTTTGAAAAATGCATTTACAAAAAGAAAAGGCACAAATGATACTGTTGTAAGGGTACTGAAGAAACAAACAGTCCTTTGCTTTTCTTTTCCCCCTATTGATATATGTACCTTGGTAACGTACAAGCTACAACAACATGGGTTTATGGGAGCTGTTATTCCTGTCAAGAGGAGGTATCTTTCTTTTTCAAGTACATTTTAAAAAAGCACACATTTTCATAGCCTTTTGTTTGCAACCATAGGCAAAAGAAACCTGGAGTGTTTACTTGGTGCCCTGGCTTTAGTGCAACCTTGCTAAACCTTGTAAATCAAAAAGTTAAATTAAGACCAGAGTGGAAACTCAGAGGCAAACAACCAAGCAATGACCAAGAAATTAGACAGTGTAGGATGATGCTTCTGCTGCAAAGATGCAGCTCTCCAACACCAGTGTTAATGCACACACATACATTGAATAGACATTGCTATGTAGTTTTGCAAAAAACTCGTTTGTGGAGCTGTTCATCTTTGTGCTATTCATCCCCTCTTGTTTATTGTATCTTCCAGGGAAAACATGAAAAATTGTTTCTCTTCATCTCCATTAATGTAATACTGATCAGCTTCTGTCCTACAGAAAAGTTGCAAGTACTTTTCAGGCAAAACACTGCATTCCCTGTTGAAAGAGAAGTTCCATACTAATTCACAGAGAAGACAGATTTAAGCAACACTGAATCCATAGAAAAGCCAACATAAATGCCAATATTGTGCTGTTTACAGAATATAGCCAAGCACTATACAGTTTAATCAAAACATTTCCATGAACTTTAGCAATCCCCTCCTCTATTCACACGTGGGCTAAGACAACACATCTGGAAGGGAAATCCTGTTTAACGCCAGTGCTGTGGTACTATAACCAGACTTGGTATTAACCTGCTGATATGGGCTCAATACCTGCTTTTCTGTACTCTTTCTGTGTATGAAGAAGAAATATACTCATATATCTTTTTTTTTTAAAGTGGTTAGTTTATCAAAATTTCCCATATCAGGTCATTTCAAGACTGACATATTTTTGGATCCTTTTCAGATCCTGATGTGGTAAAAACTACAACAAATGATAAGAATTGATTTTTTAGTTTTATTTCTTTTTTCTTTTTAAAAACAAGAGTATATTTAATGTATAATTAATTTGCAGTATCTTGAAAAAATAACATCCTCATTCTTGAAACATCCAACATTCCTGAGTAGAAAGAATTTAGGAATAGAGGTACTTGATCTTGAACAAGTCCCTCTGCTACTGTAGCTCACTTTAGATTATAAATGCCTGCTAAGCTGAAAACCTAGGAAGAGATAAAAATGAAAAAGGTGGTTGAACAGCTTTGAAGACATGAACAAAAGTGGTGTTGATTAATAGCACTTTCCTCCTCTGTCATCACACATGTTTTTTCAATTTTCAGATCCCATTTCATGAGATGACAGGAATACACACTAAACCCAAATTTGTTTGAATACTGCTTTTGCCATAAATCAAAATGCAGCACAACTTCTAGTGTATTGCTAATTTCTCTTTGGGTTATCTACTGAATCCCAAAGCCCATTCAGACACATCAGCTGTCTTGTTTGCATTGTGTACTAAAAAAAACCTTTCTGCTTGCTTAAGGGGGAAAAAATAGCAGGAACAGCACAATTGTTCCCTTTTCATTGGTCTCATTACAGCTTCCATTACTGCTGTTTTTATGAATGATGCTTTTCTGAACACTATCTAACTTCAAAGTTACTACTGACCAGGAGGAAAATTTGTCTACGTAAACCTTCTCTACAAAGCTGTTATATCAGTCATTTCTGACTTATTTAAAACACGAAAAAGTGAGAGAAGGAGATAGTTCATCATGTTATAATAAAAACTCTCTTTAAAGCAAAACATAATAGAAACCATACAAATGAATGATGTATCAAGTAAGCTGTGACCTGAGCAAAACCAAGCTGGACATTTAGTGCTGAGGAAGTTCCCTGCCCATGCTCCCAATTTGCACCCACAGTATTCTCACAAGGATTCTCTTTCTCTTTGCAGGTAATCACATTAAGACCTTGCTGGTCCTGCACAGTCTCATTCCCTGCTGCTCCTGTTCTGAAGTGGACTCAAGCTGCTTTCTGTTCAGAATTTTCTTACTAAAGAAGAGGAGTGTGTCTGCTTCCTTTGCCTTCAGATCCATACTCTTACTAAAGAAAATACACCAGTAAAGTACTGTAATATCTATATCAAATACCTTATTTGATATACTGGTTTCTTTGTAAACCTTCTACAGTTCTCTAAATTTATTACTTCTTTTTCCCACCATAGATCATTCTCCCTTCCTCACTACTGCTTGATTTGCCTAGCCTTTTATTTTCCTCATTTCCTTCTGAACACCAGCAGGAGGATAGCTTTTATTGGGCACTTCTGTCTTTCCACAGGCCACAAACATACCTTTAACACTTCAGTAATTTCACCAAAGGTTCATTACCACTGCAACCCACAGACCATTTTTTTGTTGGTGGTGACATTTTCATTTAGTTGGTTTGCTTTTTATTTAAAAAACCTTCAGTAGTAATTCCCCACTTAAATCTGTATGAATTCTCAGTACTTTTCCCAACAATATTCCTCCTCTTGTAGCTAGAGGATTTAAAATATTAGGCCTGTTTTCTTGTTTATATAGAACACTTATATTTCCCATATATTCCTTCTACTTCAACAGCAAGTTTAACACTCTAGTGGTGCTTTTACTGCAGAGAGGAAAGGGATACTCAGAGTTCATGTATTCTATTCCCCTTCTTCCTCTTCTCTATTCCCTTGGAAATCTTATAGATTGAAACACAACCACTTGATTTGAAAACATCAGGCACAGAAAACTGATGCAGGTGTTTGTTTTTTCTTGTAATGAAAAGCTTTTACCAGGGCACTCCAGGAATGCCAAAGAAGGTACAAATTTTTACACTCAGTCTAAGTGAAAACCTTTCAACTCCTGGCAACCAGTCTGAGCTCTCCTGCAGTTTGTGTTTTATACTTTGCCTTTTATATTTTACACATATGATCAGCAGCTTTGTTCACAAGGAGTACTGGGGAGATAGATGCCCCAATATCCAAGATGTGTTGAGAGGCATGCACATTTTTAATTGCAAATGATGACTTATTAGTTATAGGAAAGGAAATCAGCCTCCTGATGATATGTAACCCCAGATTTTCCTGTTGCCACACCTGTCACTTGATATGGGACAAAGCACAGCAACTTTTGTGGGTGGCCTGAAGATTTAAAACTAAAATAAATAAATACAATCAATTAAAAAAAATATAAGAATTATACACTCCAGCAGGAGCTATTCTGACCTGAGTATCAGAGAGGTTTGGGCTCTCTGCAAGTCATGAGAAGACGTCTGTGGCCAAATTTTGGAGTTCTGTAGGCTTCACTTCACCCTCACTCTTTTAATTAAACATTCTAAAGCACTGTTGATTTACATTGATGTATTGTCATTGCTGTTTTTTTTCTTAAAACCAAAAACACTCTGTACCTATTAACTTTCTACTTTATTAGGTTTAAGTCTAGCAAACCCACAGTGTTTGCTTTCACTAAACTCCTTGGTATGGCTAGTTTAATGTTTAACAATCTTTTAGGCAGGGTAAAGAACTGCTTTTTTTCTTTTCTTTTTTTAAAAATCCCAGTGTGACTTTGCCCTTGTTAGTCTAACAATAGGTTGTTCCATCGCTGAGCACATGGATAACTGCAAACACTGCTGAAAGGTTTGGAAGACAAAGGGAGAAAGGCGGATACGCGGCGGTGCCAAAGTCACTTTGACAGAGGTTCTCTGGTGCGTAGCAACAATACAACAGCCTGAACTGTTTAACGCTCACTTAAACATAACATCAGCCTTCATGTAATATCTATAAATAACAATGCTACTTGAAGCAGTGGGAGTGCCAGAACTTCATTTTAAAGTGTTCTAACTCAGTGATTTATACACTGCAATCAAACTACTGTATTATAAATGGAAAATATAAAGCTTCATACGTCCAATTTTCTGACTTTTCTTAATATATCTGTAGTGTAAGAAATCTTCCTGTTCCTTCCCTCAAACCAAACAGATGGCCGGATGAAGTAACGTGTCTGAAAAGCTCTGCTGTCAGCTCACTGCACTGGCTGAATGTAACACCCCATCCACTCCCAGGTCCGCATGAAATCACACAAGTTCAGTGCAGAATGCTACAGGACAAGTATAAGGTGAGAAAAAACCAAAACAAAACCTCAAAAGAACTCCCCCCAATAAACACCAAGTTCAACCCCTGTATTCTGTAGTTGTTTCTTTTGTTTCTTATGGAGTCTTGGAAACACCGAGCTAAACTCCTTCTGTTGATTAAAGGCAGAGCAGGATGGATTAAACCCCCATTATCATGTCTTTAAATGCCGGGTAAAAGCTGGTATGCACCCATGGAAAATCAAAACAGGTGCCACCTCGGCCCCATTTCAACAGCCCCTGCAACTAGAGGGAATAGTTCCTGCGTTAGTAACCAGCGTTTCAACAGGAAAGGCTCCGGGTAAATTAGCTGTAAAGCATCTTAATTAAAATGAGTATGGTGGTTTGGGCTGACTCAGCTTGTCTCCGTCTGATTTGTTACATCACATACCATCACAAATTTGGCCCAACTGGCACTGCTTTTATTAAAAAAGCGACTCAAGAAGAAAGAGAAAACAAAGTTCTGTACTACAGTGTTGCATTTCTCTGCAGTGGCAGTATAGAAACCCACTTGGAAGCTTTCTGCAGATAAGATTTTGCCGCCCTTGCTTTTAGTTCCTTTTCTGAACTCGACAGCTTGGCTATGCCTGCGGAGAGCATGTGTGTCCAGTTTCACATAAATTATCTGTCAGTTTCACAAAACTGATGTTTAACACTGAATTCCAGTAAGAATGCATTTACCAGAGGAATACTGGCTTTTCGCTTGCTGAACAAATATTAGAGACAATTCTTGAATGTCCTACACCTGTGCATCTGAACAAGACACATCACTGCTTTGAGCTGGTGCTAGCTAATGGAGAGGAACTGATCTGGTGAGTCAGTCTGTGACAAGAAGTTACTTTTTAACAAATCAAAGACAATGAACATCGAATTTTGGAAGTCAGTGAATGTTCCCACTTGTTGTGTGTGAAATAACCATAGCCAAAAAAATCTCTGTTTAAAGGAGCACAGCAAGAAATACGCCTCTGTCCAACTAATGCAAACAATTCATTTCAGTATGCAACTTGGTGCAATAGCACGTGAATTTGGCAAAACCAAAACACAGGAAGATTGTCTAAGGTCACGTTTGAAACAGAAAAGCTGAGTTTCTATTCAGCAGATCTTGTACTGAGGTACACCAGGCCATTCTGTGTCTAAAAAACAGGTGGTACATTTCTGCATCATTACTATGATCTGTCCCTTCTTGAAGATAAATATTCAAGTTTTAGAAACACTTCTCTTTTCACCGTCTCTACAGGAGTTACAATTACATACTGCCATCAAGTTAAGGTTAACATTTATAAATTAACTCTGGCTTCACAATGGATTTTGCTTGGCTAAGTGATTCTGCGTTAATTAACTTGTAAGAACAAACTCTTGTGGTTTGCTGTCACATGATGATATAATAATTTAGATTAGATGAAAAATTAATTACAGTCCATAGACCAGGATCAGAAGGGTTTTGTGTTTTGACCTGTCAGTCATAATACTTTTATGGAGAAGGCTATCTGCTTTCATGAATGGTGACTACATCAAGGAGCAGCAACCTTCAACAATATTTTTCAGTGAAAAATAGTGGAACTGTTTATATTTTGGAACCTATTTGTAACAGAGGCCTTACTAACAATGTAAGAATTTGTCTTAACGACTACCAGTGCTAACCTAGTTTCTTCCCCATATTTAGTTCATGGTCCTCAATGAGCAAGTATCTCCTTGAGCTCCTATAATTAGTCCTGTCTTTAAATTTCTTTTCTACAAAGGTAACAAACTAGTATGAGAGGGTCCTAAAAACATAACTGCGGAACTTTATGAACACACTGATGGTGACAATAGTTTGGTTGTTTTTTCCATGCAGAAGTATTCCCAAAGTCATCAATTTAATTTACCCAACCTGTACAGCCTGTAAGATAAACAGAATTGATAAAGGGGCTGGAGAAATTACAAATTAAACACAGAAAAACAAAAGTGACAAGGATGAAAAGTGCTGCAGTCCATCCCTTTATGGTACTTCATCACTTAAGGACTTACTGGCAGCATAAGCATTTCATGATAGGACAACATATCTCGATGCCTTCCTTTTTCTGCATAGCTCCATACTGTTTGCCCTGATGGCCAAACTCCACAGTTTGATATCCTCTGCATTTTAATCCCATTTTCTCTACATAAATAAGTAGCAAAATAAGTAGCAAAGAAGGAAACAAAGACTCAAACTGCCAGTAGAGCAGGACGTCAAGTAATGCCCAGGAGCAGGCTTGCATTTTCTTTTGCTTTAAAAATTTTAATATTATTGCAGGAATGGGATATAGAAAAGAAAATGCAGCATGAATGCTATGGATAACTCCAGAGGAGGTAAATGCAAGGCTACCAAGTACACGAAAACAACTTCAAGGAAATAACAGAACTTTTAAAACAAAGTTGTCTAGGGAGTACTTTTTATGTGATTGCAGCCAGTTTCTAAGTGTGTTCCCTCTGCTGAAGGGATCATGTGCTTAACACATGTGCTTTTTCAGGATTAGGCAACTGACAGTTGTGCATATTGCAAAATATGCTGACATTCCCTAGCAGCTCTGCTGGAAGGGGATTATATATCCCAGTGATACCAGGCTGAGAGAGACCCTGGGAATAAGGAAACTGGCACATCAGAGTAAAGGGTCACTTAAAACACCAGCTTTGAACGCTTCTACCACAAACCTTCCCCATCCCATTCTTCTAACTCAGCTGCAAAGCCTAGGAGGAACAAAGGGCATTGACTGCAATGAAACTCTCCTTTCCAAGAGGCAAACCAGCCTTTCTGGCCACCAGCTGTAGCAGCTCCCCACAGGCCCCCTGCCATCCCACGGGACCCCAGCAAGCAAGCAAGATGCTGCCTGCCCTGCTCCTGTACTGGAAGGCAGGGTGTGGGATTGGCACTGCTGTGCCTGGCACACAGCCCCTACGGTCCCCATGCATCAGCAGCTCACCCCCTAGCAACAGTGTTTGAAAGCTGCCAGGGAAGAGGAGGCCATTTCACATGAGAAATGTAACACTGGAAGTCCCGACCATCACAGATCCTGCTACACTCTCCACAAGAACAGTTTGTCTCCTCCACTGACTCAGTTGGTGTAGCAGTGCTTACTGGGCAATTACACCTTCTGAAATTGTCCATCCAGTTTCAATTTGCCACAGTGCTATCCACTTCTTTTCAAGTTGCTGTGGAATGTTACGGCATGCTGACAAGCAGCTGTCATCTCTCACCCACGAGGGGGTTGCACAGCCATGGTGAGTGAAAGCCATTCCTGCGCATGCACCCTGTCCTTGCCCAGGACTAGAAAATGCTTTGGGGTTCCTTGGGGGTGAGCAATCCCACTTCAGTGTAGAGTCATAGTTATCAAATAGTAGAACAGCAATGTAGCCAGGATGCCCTGGGTTATTTAATTTTTGAATTTAATATAATCTTGTAAAAACCTTCTGCTTCTGGTAGGTCAGTAGAGCTTCACAGCACAACAAAAATGAAGTAAGAACTATTATACATTCCAGTCTGTACATATAACACACAGTAACAGTGTGTTTTTACTTGTTGCAACAATAGAAAAAAGCCTGAAGATTATTGAGCTTCCTACCCCTGCCTTAAAAAAAAGGCATGAGGTAACCACCCCTCATTTCCCCTAGCAAACCACTCCTGTAATATTAGGAGTTTATTCCAAAGAGGACTAAAATGTCTGTTACCAGCAAAGTGGGCAACTAACATAGTGGCATTCATGGGTACTCCATGAATGGCCCCCACAGCCAAGGAGGATAATTCAGGCACAAAGGTGTAATCCTTGGGAGATCCACTCGGATCGTGACTGACTTCTGTAGAGAGAAGCCCAGTCCCTGAAGCATCTCCAGGTTCACTATCTGTCATTCAACTTTGGAGTATCTTGTTGCCAGGTCACGATATAGCTCACATGTCATTTCCAACAAAATCCCTCTCATACCTTCAGGCGTCTCTGCACAACCTCAACAAAATAAAAACCAAAACAATAATCAACAAATCAGCTCAAACTCCTACACTGAAGCTAAAAAAAAGGTACTCTCTGGTTCTCCTATACAAGAAAGAGAGATTTCAGCTAATAATCAAAAAGATGCTGTCTACCCAAATAGTACTACACCTCTATAGTCAGACAACTTAATAAAATCACTGGTTATCTTCATGCCACACCATCAATCAGCATCTTACAGCTTCCCCAGGAACAAAAAAAAATCCTATGACATGCCTGTTTTGCTTTGGAAACAACTTGGTGTTATAAACAATATTCATTAGAAGGGTGAGTAGTATCAGAGCTACAAAACTGTGCTCCCAAAACATTTCTGCTATTAATAGCATACTGCTATGCATTTACATAAGATTGTATCTTCCTTTTAATTATTTCCTAAGGTAGACTTCAGCTGTGAAATCAAAGGGGTTTTTTTTCCTAAAATTTTGTCAGGCCTATGGTCTACGAAGCAAAATTTTGTCTGGTCTGTGGAACACTGGCAATTTTACTTTAAGGAAAACTTTATGCTCACAGACTGCAAACAAAACAGCAGAACCGAAGTCCAAGCATTCTCTGAAACACTTATAGTCCTTCTTTTTCTTCAACATGTGACTAATTTTATCAAAACATTCAATTATTGTTTTACCTGTGTGACCGCTGTTCCACCTACAAGGGACAAGCACAGACTGCCTTCCCATGGCAATAGGTGACTCTTTGTATTCCTAAGATGCAAATGTCAACTGAAGCTCCTCTGGCACCTGGGACATCATACCTCCTCCCACCCTGTTAATTCCTGAGCAGTTGCCATTTACACTGCTGCATTATCTTCACTGTCCTTTCCAATTTTAGGGAACTCTGAATCTTCAGTGCCTCTTTCTCCTACAGCTTTTATTTCTGACTCCCTCAATATTTTTGGGGAGAGATAATGGCTTTGGTTCTTTGGAACTTAAGCAGTGCATCTCAGAATCCTTCGCCAAGATAGCACAAAGGGACATCCTCATGACCATTTCTTTCCACCAGCTTCTCTACCAGTATGAACTTTCTAAGCTTTCTTTAAGCTGTTCTTGAATATAAGAATCAAAAATTCTCTGCCTGGCTTTCCCTCTCACCTGCCTACTTGGTACCTCTGATGTAAAAAACAGATTTTCACATTATGCAAGAGCATAGGCATAGATTTTCAGAGTACTACAGAATCCAACGCAGTTTAATTAATCTCTTTAAATCTTTCTTCTGCATGAACATCTTAAAAAAAAAGCTATTTCAAACATTTGACTCCTATTAACACCGGAGTACATTAGTAAGATTTAGCAGTGAAACACCTACCAACATACTAAAAATGAGTGCAGCACTGCAGAACCCCCAAACTGATGTCTGATTTCTCTGCAAGTGAAATATTTAATCACTTGTTGAGACAGAAAGTTATACCAAACGTGAACCAGTCACTTAGAAAAATGCAGGATTGTGACATTCCCACAAAGTTTGCCTTAAGCACATATGCACACACGCTACCAAACACATAACTTAAAAAACTGTTGGGGCTTCTGTTTTTACTGTCCCTTCTAATGCTAGCTAACTCAGAAATGTAAAACAAAGCTAGAATTAAACTGACCTAAATGTTAAGAAGCGCTTACCTTGCCCTCATTAGCACTATTTGCCAGGGAAGTACAGCAATGACAGTGCATTGCCATCTTGAGGCTTCCTACAGAACTGCACAGCCCAATCAAAATACATCAACTTGTTACCAACCATAGCAGCCATCCAAGCAGAAGTGCCAAAGCCATTATAAAACATGCAGAATTAGCAGCATTCTTTTTTCTTTATTTTTATGCCAGGGCTTCTATAGTTCCATTTTGGGAGTAGATTTACTTCTAAAGAGGGAAAACCCTTACACAGAACAAAAACAAACAAATAGAGTTATTTAGCATAATTGATCCTGCCAGAAAGAAACTCAAGACTATTAATCTCATATTAGCAAGAAAAATATGAAGTTAAAGCTTAATTAATAATACAGATTTCCCAGATCCTTTGAAATTACTACACAAATTTAACTCAGCACCAAAGACTGATTCAGCTTAAAAAACTACCCCGAGTAACTACTGCATGTAATACTATGAAAACCTAAGTACACAGTTACACATATAAGCCTATCTGTATTATCTAATAACATAGGAGTGCTCATAAAGAAAACAGAATGCTTTCCAGATAGAAGACATTCTGGTGTGGGTTCAAAGGGTTAGAAGCCACCAAAGTTCATTCAAAGGTAGTAGTTATGTGAATTGCTACTTGCAAGAACTTTTACACAGGTCTCTGTAACACAAACCTACTCACACTAACACTGCTCAAATAAAACCTACTGATGTCAAATATATAAACACTCTAATGCTTCAGCCTTTTTTTTTTAATTAATTAGTACTTCTAAAAAGATCACCTGGAAAACACATGTATATGGATAATACCAACGTATGTCAATATTCCTACCTGAAATAGCAAGGAATATGCTTGAATCTACAGTAACATGGGAAGCACCAAGATGAAACTGTGAGTTGTATATACCTATAAATTATTGGTATAAATGCTCTTAATAGAAGCGTGAGGCAACAGATTTTGCTTGTTTGTGGAACCAATTACATCTTAGAGGCTACTTACAAAGGGTTATTGGTTTATTCAAATGGCTAAATTGGCTTTCTTCTCTTTTCCAAGCAAACTGGCCTGTACTCAAAACCCACAAACAGCCATTTGAAGCCTGTTGTTTTCACACCCAAGGTGAAGTTTGTTTTCCTGAGCCATGCAAAGGTCTCCAGGCAAACAAGAAAAAGCCTCTCTGGAAGTTACCTGCTTGGTTTGGAGGCTGCCAGCCCTTGGCAGAACCCAGGGGTGCCGTTGGCTTGAGGACTGCGGCAGGTGTGGTGCTGGCAGGAGCAGGTCTCACATCCACGCTGTCCTGGCTCTTCACTGGGGGAGGCTGGGCAGTTTCCAGGGAATCACTGTTCAGAAATGAGGGAAGAGTAAATAAATGCCTCTTGCTAGAACAGGAGAACTTGTGAAATGGAGATGTGGCATGACATTCCCTCACCCCAGTGCAACAATGCAGCGCCCACTGGTCTGTCATCACCAACAATGCTGTGGTAGTTACACACTCAAGCTGCTTTCTAAGAACTGGACATTTGAGTAAGGTCTGCCAAATGTCAATATAGTCAACTAAATCCCTTCACAATTTTCATTTAAAAGAGTTGTAAGTTTCTTTAGTCATTAAGCAACATGCAGAATATTTTATATTGCCTCTTTAGAGCACTTTACAGCTGCTTTTATATTTTAAGCATTGGCAGAACTCTTTTAGTTCTTTAAAAACACACATGATGAAAACTGAACTTAATCACAATTCACATGGAGTGCAAGTAGCCCTAATTACACTGATAGCAAGAAAATTTTTTGTTTCTCACTTGCCTTTGGGAAGCTGAAAATAAATACTGTTTTTAAAAATATTCAAAGTAGAGGAATAATTACTAATGAAGGTCATTTGCAAAACAGAAGTACACCAAAACCAGGAAATTAACAACATTGTGGAATACAGCCAAATACATACATGAAATACCATTCAAAAACCATATTTTGCACAATTTGGAAACCCATCGATAACACACTAGAAGCCTTGTATTGTTTCCTCTATTGTAGAAAAACAAATTTACAGCACATGTGCACCATGCGTATTTTCACTAGGGTCATTCCCAGAACTGCAGATTGTGCCAAGTTTGTAAAGTAGAAATCCATGAGCTATTTTTACTTTATGAGTGTTGCACATGTACAGCATTGCCTTGCCCATATGACATGCAACAACTTGAACACAACATGAGGCCAAAACACAGGTTTCATAACCTTGATTTTTTTTTCATCTCTAGATTTACAGGGTAAATAATTCATGTATTTGAAATCTTCTTCCGGGTAAGGGATACAAAAGTAATTCACAGTTTGGAGAACAAATCTGAATGCTCAGTTTAATGAGTAACAGCTATAGCAATTGCAGGCTCTTGGTAACAGCTGAGCTGAACTGGCACTGGTGGATTTGCTGTACACAATGTGCACAAGCCCAGAGAAGTACAAAGTGAGACCTTGCATTCTATCCTCTTCAAATGTTGAAAAGTTATTTAAAGCCACTTGTATAGCTCAAAGGGAGGCATTGAGGGTACATGTTGGATTCCTTTGAGACTCATGTTCCAAGTCTTTATTACAGGAAGATTTTGAGGCAGTGGAGACACAGGGCATAAAAGTGCTAATGTAGACTGAAAGAAAAAGAATAGGTAAGTGCCCTCAGATGTGAAGTAGCAGCAGTGGTTGACAATGACAAGGTAGTTTAGGATTGGCTTCCACCATGAAAAAAGTGCATGTCTGCAACTTCATTGTTACAGAAACATCCTTCTGTACTGTTGAATATATTGGAGATGCAACCCATCAAACCCATTCCAGGCCAGAGCCCCACTGCAACTTTAAGAATTCCTTGTTAACACTGTTAGTGCTAAAAAAAGAAAGTTTCCTCCTTCTCCATCCAAGAAGCCCATTACTGCTTGTCAAATAACTTTTCAAACCTAGCACTTCTTTACTGCCTTTGTCTGGAACATATAAGTCATAAATAATAAAAATCATCAGTCAGAAATAAGAAAATCCTGCTGACTCAGCAGAGGCTACTCGACAAGCAAAAATGGATTTCAGACAAGCAGAACAGGTACCCTTCAGGGAGAAGATGACAAGGAAGCAGACTGATGGAGGCCCACAAGGCTCATTGCAATGCTGATTGGAAGCTTTGCCATTTTTGTGGTTGAATTCTAAGGCTTTGAATGACGTGGCATGCCAGCTCCTGAAGTAAAAGAATTGTTGGAGACACTCAGGCTTTCATTTAGAAATTAGGTGAAATCCTAATGAACCCAGACTAAAAGACAATTATAAATGCAGGCATAAGCTACCTCTGATTTTTTTTTATCACCTCTGGAAGTTTATGAGCCAGGAGCATCAAGCAAGAAGCTTCCCAAGGAAAAAGCCTGAAGCCATCACTCTGAAGACAAGATGTTGCTGGCCTCAGGGTAAAACTTCTGATAGGTCTTGGACACCCTTTTATTACGTGTCTGATTCCTTAAAGCAAAAATTGAATAAACTCAAGCCACAACCACAGCCTACTAATTTAACAGGCAGGCTGCTACTGCAGCTTGGCAAGTCTCTACTGTGCAATACTGCCCACCTATGGCAGGCTGCATGAAATAATGTGCCGTTTTTCTGGAATTACAGCCTCCAATCAGTTGGCTGCGAGTGCACATGTCGTGTTCCCTGCACACAGTTCCATCTTTGTCTCACTTTCAAAGGTGCACTGCACCCTCAGCAGCGTCTCCTCATAAAAGGTTCAACCTTTTAAATGCTGAACTTCAAATTCATACTGCAAAATTAATTCCTCAGCACTTTACTTCATGTTTTTCTGAGAAACACTCAAACTCCAGTTATTGTTATCCAACTTTACAAACACAGTGATGGATCTTTCCAGAAGTGCACTTTTGCCCCACTAGTATTTTGCAACTCACTAGGATATTGCAAAATGATGGCCCAAGTTTCACCATCTAGAAAATACAGGATTTGAAGAGACAAAAAATATACTGAAATTTAAGAAAATAAATATATTATGGAAGAGAGCTTCCACCTGCTTTTCAGTGTTGTCACTGGAAAGCTGAGGGAGGAATGATAAACCTTATGTATTTACTAAGTTCTGTGTGAGTATTTTCTCAGACTCCCCAGCTGACACTCATAGGTCAGCTGCAGGTCAAGAACATTTTGATGTTGGAACACTTGTAATATTATTAACGACACACCTACTTTCTGCTTCTAGCATTAACATTTTAACTCTATTCCATAGTTCTTAAACTACTCCTTCTCCACCTAACGAATACTTACAGCAAAAATCAAAGTTTTCCATTATGAAATCTAATGCAACCAAGAGGCTCATCCCTGCAAGTCAACATTTCCAGCAAGCTGTGAATGCTATGCTATCAAACTTTGGGCAAGGGGTTTTAACACTACAAGAATGAACAAACAGTGAAACATGAGTCTGTCAGACTCAGTCTTGTGTCCTGAAAACCCATGAGAAGTTTGATTAATAAGTTATGGGAAGATTAATCAAAATAATTCTAGAAGTGTGTTGCAAGGGAAACAGATTGCAAAAACAGCCCAAGAAAAACGTCTGGCAAAGGAGCAAGCCAAAGACACCTCTCTATTTTTTACATATGCTAGCTTATACTTAACAGACACGCCTGAAATTCCATGGAGAACAGCTCCTACCACACAGTGCAGCCTTATTTTATTAAAGTAAGTGTGTGTATAGAAACAAACAAATTTCTGGGGAACCATTGGGAGGCTTGGGGGGACACACAGGGCTCCAGTGCTCACAAAAGGCTCCTTAGATTTACCCTGTCTCCTGGTCAACAAAAGCACTGTGGAAACTGGGAAAAAAACCTAGAAAAAGCAAGTAGTAATTCCTCCTCCTGTGAGGGAGGAAGTGGGTCAAAGTCACACATGATATAAGCACCAGTTTTTCAGACACCAGGCTGAACACACTTTCGAGACATATTAGAAAATTTGCACTGGAAAATCCTTCTGAATCTATTTAGAGGCTTTGATGTTTCTCTCTCTCTCAAAAACCCCAAACCCACCAAAAAAACCTCATAAATCTTCCCCACCACAAAAACAAACAAACAAACAAAAACCCACACCAAAAAACCCACCAACCAACCAAAAGAAGCCCAAGAAAACAACCAACCAAACAAACCAGATAAGAAAAACACATGATCTGGAACTAGAGATGCCTAAACCTCCCTCCATCCTTCCATGGCAACTCCTACATGATGCTGCCCAGAATTTCTTCACTCAAACTTTGGGGAAGCTAATAAGGGAGATGTTGTTATCAGTCAAAGGAGAACCTACTAAATAACTGAAAAGGAATTGAGCTTGCTGTCATGTAACTTCTAAGAGCACTAAAGTGATAAAAAGGGCCAAGTCACTTGGACTTTCTCAAGCTGGTTCAAGGGATTTGGTTGGAAAAGATATTGGCTATCCATTTGTAAAAATTATCAGTTGAGTCCTGAGTTCAGTCTGGTACATCAGTATTTTACTAATAGCTCTGTGGCTATAAATGATAGTTTAAGTAGCTTGTTAAACTAACTTGTTCTGTTGTCCAGAACAACTGTGGAAGTAAGGAACAAGTCCCCTGAGGTGTGAAGAAATCCGCTGACAGGACAGGTCATGTAGTATCTAAGGGACAGTTTGTAAATGCTTTCTCCAGATAGCCAGGAATTCTGTGACTTGCATCCCAGGTCTCAATTGTTTGTCATACAAGTCATGTGCTGTATTTTATCCAGTATCAAAATACACAATAGTTGAAAAAATATAGATAGGAAACCAGAAAAAGGAAGTTATGAGAATGATGACAAAACTCCATGAACAAGGAAAATACAGATGGCTTTTTGCAAGGGTTTTCTGGTGCAACAATAGAGAAACAGAAGACAAGAAGCACTGAATGCTGACCTTGTTCCCATCCCTCCTACAAGACTATGGTGTCAATCAGTGTTTACATTTTGTCTTAACAGTGCTTTTCTTGCTCCTAACAGTATCTTGCAAAAAAGAAGAAAAGCAAAATAAAGTAATAGAAAGAAAGAGCAGAGAAAGTCATCAGGGTGGAGGTATTTCTGTATCAAATTACAGGGAGGGAGTATGTAAGCCCTCTGCAATCAGTGTTCTATACACAGAAATAAAGCACCTTTCAGGGTAAGTATTCTCTCAGAGTTAACACCAGTGCTCATCTCACAAGGCCAGACTTCCATTTTTTAAAGGGATTGAATGTAGCATAGTACCAGGAAGATAAACCAAAAGCCATGCCAAAACCAAAAGGGTTGTCAACACCCATTCTTGCTAATGTTTCCCAAAATTTCAGTGTTTCTACCTTGAGATATAATTTTAAGGCAGAGTTTCAGTTCTTGGTCATACAAGATATTAAATACATCATTTCCTGTGCAGCATATGTGTCGTTTGTCAAAAAACATGCAAGCCCCATAAACTCAAGGTTGTCCCTGTTGCCATTAGGATGAAACACTTAGCTTAGTGAGAGATTGCATAGCTGTTATACACCCCCAGAAAAGCCCATTACAGAGGAGTCTGGTGGGGAAGAAAAACGTGTAGATGTTCACCACCACTTCAGGTCAGTTACTAAGTCAGAAAAAAAGTCAAGTACGTACTCTGGCAGCTACCCAGTACAGAGTAGTTTAAGACAGCCAGCTTTTTGGAGCAGAGACAGTGACATGAAAGGGATAAAAGGGAAATATTTCTGGAGGAACTTTACTGCAGAACAGAATCAACACCCTGCTTTTGTTATAGCTACAACCTTACTGAGTTTGTCCCCAGAGACATAGCAAAGAAGTCTAAGCTACCTTAGTAAAATTGATGCATTACCTGTTCATTAAAATTATGAATGATATAAAAGAGCTAGAAAACTCCAAAGTAGTTTATTTACTTGGCTTTCTTGGTTGAGCCAAATGTTCTTTTGAACTAGTTTACTGCATTCTGTTGTATACTTGTCTCTTTAGTTATGGGACATAAGATTTCATCTCTCCTTTCTTATCAACTCTTTTATTATGGGATGAAGTGAACTGTCATTTAAAACAACTTTTCACCATTACATTCATTTACATATCACAGTATGTCACTAGATTGATTGCAATGCAAAGACATTTTAATACCTGGTTGAAAACTCAATGGGTACTTTTCTCTCAAATCTATTATCTTTTTTCTGACATAATTGATTAGTTTTGCTTCATCTTTGCTGAAATTCAGTAACAATACGTAGTTACTGACACTACATTTATCTTCTTTTATCTCTTTTTCCTACATGTTTCTCAAGCCATATTGCAAAGGCTATGGTCCTTCACTTAACGGACCGACAGCACAAAGCTTCGTTTCTTTGGCTCCATCTACTGGTCACCTCTCCTTCCTTACCAGTGCCAGCAGCTCAGGACTAAGGATGAAATATAATATTTCAAAAATATATTATATATACATATATAATATAATATTCCAGAAAACATTACCCTCATTTGTTGTATGCTATCTTCAGGGTAACAGTGGCTATTCCTGGAAAAATCCATTTTGAAATGCAGTTTTAATGCAGAGCGTTGTCAAACTAACTGTACTGCTACATCACGTGTTACAAATTTTAGGTAATTTCCTGTTTGGGATGCCCTTAACAGCCTGAAAATCATATGCTTCCTTTATCACCTTATGCCACAGCCTTGTGGCAGCAACCTGAATAAACAGGATAACCTGGCTATTGCAACGGCAAGAGAAAATTCATTTTTCACAAGTTTAAAGGTTACCTTTAAAACCCCCTAAAAAATCCATGGATGTTTATTTCAGGCCATTCAACCTGAATCTTGATATATCCCCTACTGATAAGGTCTTTTGGGTAGGCTTATATGGTCTCTGTACTCCCAGTGTACCTTCTGGCTCCCTGGCACATCTCTCTCCAGCTCTGTCTCAGTTGGAAGAGAAAAAGAGATTAAGCCACTCCAAAACTGGATTTCAACTGTGGAAGAATGAAAACAGTTCTCCATTCTTTCCTGCCTTTTCCAACACACAGCCCCATGTACTTATATGTCCCATGTAAGGGACAGTAACTGAATGGAGACACTTTGGGAATCCCAACACTAAGCACATCTCCAAAAATAAATCTTCACACCAGGAGAGTTTCCCCCCATACAATGAGCAAACACTGGATGAACAGAAAGCCAGTTATAGATTCAGGAAGGAGAAAGTTTCCATTAATGTAATAACCTACTTTCACTTGCCATAAACAATGCACATCAGTGAGTGAAAGAAAAAAAGAAAAAGGAAGTCAAAGAGTTTGTTTTCACTCTACTAAAGTATCCCCAAACACTAAAGTCTTGCTGATGGCATGGCCTGGGCTTCACCAGTAGTGCACAGACAGGTATCAGAACTCCACAAGAGGTTTTCTCCTTCTATGCATACATAACAGGTTTTCTAGTAAGGTCATTGAGTGGCAAATACAAAACGGGTATTTTAATCTGGATTATATCACCACAATTCTGTTAATATTCCTTTTTTATCTTTTTTAAAGTGGATGTGCTACAAGCTAGAAATTTTAATACAAATAAAAATGGTTTGCGTCTTACAAAATACTATTTTTGTAGTGCTCCCTTCCCTGAGGTAAGGGTTACTTTAGCCTTCTCTAGAGACTGAGGTCACCTTGGAAGCCATGAAATAGAAGAAAAAGAACTAATATTTGTTACTCAACACAAGTTTCTACATCAAGCAGATCTCAGCCCTACTTATAATTGGACCTTATCTCTAGAAGGGCCTAACTCTTTGAAAATACAAATAAGTACAAGAAAACCACAGATTATTTCTTCCTTAGCACCATTTAATACACAAAATAACCAAGCAGACTCCTGCCTGTGCAGCTCAAGTCATAAAAGCAGCTTTCCACTGAAACAAGCATTAACATCGCTGCGGTCAGGAAAGGAGAACAAACAGTCCTGTGCACTGAACAGAATCAGTCCTGGAACAAAGGGTCTAGACAGAAAATAATTTTTAAAACAGTCATTTGTTGGCCTGCATGCCAGTTATTTGATTTTATACAAAGTGAGCTTTAAAAAAATAGCTTAACATGATGCTTAGTTGCTCAAGGAACTGTGGCAAATAATTCACCCACACAGAAGTTCCAAGCCAGAATCTCTTGTTTCTTCTCCAGTTGCCCCTGTGTAGTGACACTGCCTCCCTCAGAGGCTCACGACCAACACAAGAACCATCGTGCATGTCAGAGGGCACTTGAAGCCAGTGAAGAAAGGAAACCTCTGCTTTAGTACAGTGGACTTGCACAAACACCACCAGCAGGTCCAGGGTACGCATTAGTTGTGCAAGGAGATGAAACCAGCAAGGCTTGGAGTTGGTGCCCTCGTGTCAAAGTCTAGGACAGGCACAAGCATGCAGACAACAGAAATGTGCTTTGAAGGAGTAGTCAGCTCCACACCACACCTGGACAATACCTCTTGCTCTTTGGCAACTCCAGAGCACTTGTGGACTTCCTGGAGGGTGCGCTGAGCTGCAGAGGAGGCTTAGCGACAGGCGTGATGAGCAGGGCATCCAGCAGCGAGCGGCAGGCATTAGGCTTGTACAGTCTAGCAAGTGTGCAAAAAAATCCCATCAACAAACGAGGTGACCACTCAGAGTTTGGATGGTTGGGACCACTGACAACCCTAAATGCCTTATGAAAAGTCTATTTGGAGAAACTGAACTCAGGATGACTGATGCAGAAATTGTCTAAAGAGGCAGCCCACAAAGTGGAGGCTGCACAATTCAGGGGAGGCACAAGACAACCCACTAAGGTGTGAGAAGCATGTTTTTCATGTACAGTAATTTCACGAATGCAAGCCTTACCATTTTGACCAAAATTCTGCTCCCATACCGGAAATGCGGCTAATACTCAGGAGCGGCCAATATGTGAATAATTTTCTCACATTTTCAACCCTGGGAGTGCAAACCAAGTCAGTGCAAACTGCAAAGTCGAGCTCCTGCCAGTAAAATCCTGCATTTACACGGTTGTTACAAATTTATACTCTGTTGCGCAGCGGGTGGAGCTGCTCTGTGCAGGCAGCACAGGGGGTCGGGAAGGCGGGGCAGCTCCCTCCTGCTGGCCCCACGGCTGGGGGGAGGCAGGGCCTCTCTCCTGCTTGGCCCCACGGCTCGGGGGAAGCAGGGGCTCTCTCCTACTTGGCCCCGCAGCTCGGGGGAAGCAGGGGCAGCTCTCTCCTGCTGGCCCCGTGGCTCAGAGGAGGCAGGGGCTCTCTCCTGCTTGGCCCTGCAGCTCGGGGGGAGGCAGGGGCTCTCTCCTGCTTGGCCCCGCAGCTCGGGGGGCTCCCGTCCCTGCGTGAGCAGGCAGGCTACATCCCCGCTTCCCATGGCTGACGCAGGTGCCGGCGGGCTCTGTGCCCCCCCTGCCGCCGCGGGGCAGCACCGGGCCGGGGTGACCGAGCCCAGTGGTGGCGGCGGCCGGCCCCGAGTGGCCCCGCCGAGTGGCAGCACCGAGCTGGGCCACCCAGCCCTGTCGGCAGCCCCGAGCCCTCATGGCCTGAGCCGAGCCAGTAAACCCCGCCCTGCCGCGGTTCTGTTACTAATTGGCAACTTTGTTGCACGCGGGTCCTTGCTGCGAACGACAGAGCGACTTATACTCAGGTGCGGCTTATTTATGGACAAAGAACAAAATGTTTGCCAACACCCGGCGATGCGGTTTATACTCAGTGCAGCTTGTATTCGTGAATTTACTGTATTTTTACCATAAATCAACTAAATTTAAAAGTAATGATAAAATTTTTTCATCTTTTTTAGTTTCCTGATTTTGTGTACGCTTTCTAATGCATATAAATTATTACTACCCTAGGACATCTGTGTAACTTATAAAACCACAAAAATACGGGTATTATTGCCCATTTTAAAATATGTCACTGATATTAACGGATGATTGAAAAACTTGTCAAAATGTTTGCTCTAAGCAAGTCTTTATAAAAAGCAATATAGTGAAGATTTAGATGGAACTCAGTACACTATTGTTTTCAAGCACCAAAAAGTTCCTCAAAGTTACAGATTATTCTTTGTCACTCCCATAACACAAATGTTATTTACAGTTAATTTACTAACTGAACTGTAAAACAGCTATCATGAGGAACAGAATGGTAGAATTACTCACCAAGGTTCAGAGCAGCTAAGCTATAAATAAGGGCATGGGATCTTTGGACATATTCTAATGACTTGCCCACTATTGTGAAAGAGCCGATTGATTTCACAACCCTGCCAGGGGCCAGTTATTCTTGTGTGAACTGGAACCTCCTTAAACCAACCTATAAAACATTCCTTTTGAAGTTGATGTCTACCTGGCCCGGACAGCAATAGCAGCACACACTGCAGCAGCAGCCATGCTCTTAATTTTTGATCTCTGCTTGAAAGGAGAAAGAACTGGAGAACAGCATCCAAGGACTGGCAGATTTCCTGAAGGATCTTCCAGCATTACTTTTGCAGCACATGAGCTTTGAGCCAATGCAGGAGAAAACAGAGAAAGCAGGAAAGATTGACAGAGATACAGCACAACATCAGACCACATTAACCACTGGAAAGATATGGAAGTTTCCAGCTCTCAGAGACATCAGGCAATGTGTGAGCAACTTGAATACTAATATAGAGAACAGCAATTTTGATTCCACCCACAAATAAAACTTTCCCCTCATCAAGTGAGCATTTAGTATCTGTCAGCCTTCAAATTCCTCATCATAGATGTTGCCTTGCACACCTGGGTCATTCCCACTAAACAAGGGCCCAGAAGTCTCCACAGGGATCCATTAAAGTCTCCATGGTGTGGACAGAATTAGCCCTGAAGATCATTTATCTCATCTTCTTTTTCATAATAAACAGTAAACATAGAAAACTGGAATATTTGTTGATGCAACTTCTGCATGTCCACTTTTAGCAATCCTTACCAAATTCAGCGTGTAAATAAATTTTCGTTCTCTCTACTTATTTTACAGATGGAAATGAATTTGAACAGGAAATAAAAATGTGAAAAAACCAGGCTGGTTCTAAAATAACTCCTACAATTTCTAACCTCTAACTTGGGTTCTTATTTTAAAATTTCAAGATTATCCACCAAAATACCTACAAAGATGGACAAAACACTCCAAATACCTACACAACTATATACCACATCCCAGATTTAAATGCAAAAACACTGCCTGAATACCTTGTTTACAGCAGTCTGCTGAAGGTATACTTTAAAAGATTTACCTTGTATGGTTTACAGATGATTTAGACTGAAAGCTTGAAATTTTATTGAAAGAATGTGTTTCATAAGTAGGCAGAGATGCTTCATGCCTGCCCAAAAACAGCAAGAGAAGAGAAGTTATTAATCACTTATTACATCTCTGGCAATACTAACTAAAGCTCAGTAGTTCATTTACATTTTTTTATAAAGCCATCCTTACCCATAAATGAACAAACAAAGCAGGTATGGTATTTTCAGGTATCCTCTAGTGTTAGTTACCAAGAGAAGCACTTTCTCTCCCTGTTGGTAAAGACTTCTACTCTGGATGTCCCATCATTAAACAATTAACACTTGTATTCTCCTCTGAAAACTCTGGATTACTGGACAATTAAAACATATTTTGTAGCAAGGAGGTGACTATGCTCTCCTCATGTCACCAACTTCTGCCAACAAAACCCAACTGAATCTCCTACCCATTGAAAGACTGCTTTAATTTTAAATTATTTTTAGAACTTTTGCCTAAAAGCTACTTGAATTTCTAATTGCTATATAAACTGCCAGAGCACTATGAGAGTCAGGAAACCTTTAAGCTGCTCCATCTTGACAGCATCATCACCAAAAAAAGAAACAGGTGAAACGGTATGGCTTTAAACTAGAATAGGAGAGATTCAGGTTAGGTATTAGGAAGGAATTCTTTACTATGAAGATGGTGAGGCACTGGAAAATGTTGCCTAGAGAAGCTGTGGACACTCCAACCCTGGAAATGTTCACCTCCAGGTTGGATAGGGCCCTGAGCAATCTGATCTAGTCTCTACCTATGGCAGGAGCATTTGAACCAAATTATAGCTAAGGTCCCTTCCAAACTACACCCCTCTGTGATTCAATGTGTGTAGAATTACAGTTTCTGACTGCACCTTTCTAACACAGCTGGCTCCGATGTACCTGGCAAGGGCAGGAGGCAGCCCGAGGGCTGTTCCCACATGTAGGGCTGGAGAAGGCAGCCCCCCAGCTGGGTCAGCAGGCAGGGGGAACTCGATGGTCTGTGTGGCCACAGCACACATCTTGGGCACAGGAGGTGCTTCATCCGCTGGCAAAGAGCTCGCTGCATCTGGAGCAGGCACGGTTATCTTCCTAGTTGATGTTAATTCCATGAGTAATTATAATGAGACAATATACAGAGAAGAAATTTCTCGTTTGATTAAAAACACAGAGTAGCAATGGACAACTCTTACTAGCTGGCATACTTGCATCTTTTTTAATTAGAATAAGTAGCAGATGAGGGCTTTTTTACCTCCTTCTGTAGGAGCCAAATACTCAAGCCGCAGGAATCAGACCATGCGGAAAACAATTTTTGAAGCATTTTTACAGCTAAAGCCTGAGCTCTTCTTTAACCACAAAGTCAAACTATTTGAACAGTTACTTAAAAAATAGCACACTTGAACAAGAGCACAATCAGTACACAAGAAACTACCTAGTGTCGGATGACACTTCAGACACTGAGGCTATTTGGCTGCTGGCATTTAAAACCATAATGATTGAAGGGAAGATGAGGTGTATACTTGCATAAGACTTCTAAAAGGTTCTCAAACAAAAGTCAGTATAGGAAAAGAAGGCAGAAGGACAAGTAGCATTCACCACAAGAGAACAATATTTCTCCCCCATATTTTACTTCTTGCTTTTCATCACACCAAAACAACCATAAAACTCTGACAGTTTTAGTATGGTCAGCCTGAGACCTCCTCCCAGACTAGACTACAATTTCTGCAGAGAATGTTCTTGGCTGTCCACTAATCAAAAAGTGTGCAACAAAAATCACACTAATGCCTATTGCTACTAAGTCTTTGTATTTATATCAGGAATAATTCCATTAAAAGAAAATATAAAAGTAGGTCTGCATGACTGTAAAAAGTTTGCATATAAAATACAATCTAAAGACCTGCTGGCATCACATCTGCTTTATATTAGTTATACACTTTCTCTGGAAGCATCAGATTCTGTGGTTTACATAGTCTAATACTACCATGATTACTTTTTAAGATGACTTTTAGCAAATTTCTAGAAAGGCTGTAATTGCTCTTAAATATTTTGCCATTAAATTTACAGGAAGACATTTCATATACAAAATAAAGTAATAATACACTATAACTTATAGTAGTTGGTAATATAGACATACAACTATTTAAGGCCTTCAATTAAGAACTAAAATTACAATAAAAAAGCATTATGCAGTCTACCTTATAAGCAGTTCACTTAAGTTTAATCTAGAAATCAAATCCAGATCCTCCATACATTTCACAGCAGGCTTTCTCCTTCTTGGTCGTTAAGTAGTGGGTGGTACAACTTACAGAGCTTCAGCCAAGAAAAGATGGAGCCCTTTTGGAAAATAAGGACCTATGCCAGTCCTTGCAACAAAGCAAAGCTTTGCTAGCAAGAGCGAGTCTACTCAGCCTTGGATGGCCCAATTTAGATTTACTAAAAACCTGACATGACACTCATTAATTGCTCCATGCAGATTTCCAATAGATGCCATTTAACTAATAAAGGGGATTTGAAGATCAGGTTTGCTTTATTTCCCACTCAAAAGAGTATTATAAAAGCAGCAGCATCTGCTCAGTAACAAAATATAAAAATCAACTATAGTTGCTACACTGATGACCTCTCAGTTCAGGGGAGAATCCAGACTACACAGTCGTATCAAATAATTTGTTTTCCTTCCCACACCCAATGCTAAACCTTCCCTGTAAAACTCTGAAGAAGCTGCTCCCATTTCTGCCCTTCTTGAGCAGAAAATTCTTACCATCTACTTTTGTATTTGTAAAAACACTTTGGCTCACATCCTGAACCACCATGAACATACCTGCTTTTCAGATTTTAAAGCTGCTCTCTTGATAGGTTAATTTTGTCAAATAACAAAATTTTGAGTCATAGGTCTTGAGTGAGATTAGATTTAAATTTCCTTTGCCTGGACTCAGATGCAGAGCTAGATGTAGAGAAAACTCCTTGGTACTCAGAACACAGTAGTTGCAGTGGTATCTGCAAGGCATCTACAGCTCAGTAGAATCATAAAATGGTCTTGCTTGGAAAGGACCTTAAAGGTCATTTACTTCCAACCTTCCTGCTGTGGGCAGGGACAGCTTTCACCAGACTTTGCTCAGAGCTCCATCGAATCTGGCCTTGAACACATCCACCAATGGGGCAAGTAGATGTAATCATATTGGAGTTTCACTGGTGAAACTGATGAAAATCAATTACTGAAGCAGTACTTTTTTCACTGACGTTTTCACCCCAGGTTTTCTGCTTAAAACAAAAGTCACCAGGAGTATTGTCATACATCTTCTGTGTATTTTTCATCTTTGTTGATTTTAGAGAATTTGCTGCTGAAAACGTTACAATCAAATCTTCTTTACTGCATTGGCTCAAACCAAATGTCACCATGAAGGTATCCACCAGCCCATCAGCTTCCATCCCTTCCTGCCTAAGCTCATGTTATCTCACAAACATACCTGCTTCTCCCAGGCAACAAAAATGTCCTCGAAACACACCAAAACAGATTTTTATTTTGGTGTCAGATTTCTCCTTGTGTCTCAGCTAGTTGAGACTACTGCTTTAAAGGTTTAAAACTGGTCAATTCCAAATCTTAGTATTAGTTTTCCAACTACAGAAAGCCCACACAGATGAAGCCAACAGTATACTCCTGTATGCTTTATTCAAGCATGAATGTCTGTCTAGGGTCTGGCAGGACCAGGCATTGTTCATTTAATTCTCATCTTTATAGGAACACCTTTGTTTCATGTAATGACTTTGTGCTTGTGCATGCTACCTGGAAGTCAAAAACTCCTGCACAATGTAAGATAAACCATCAGAAAATGTTATTGACCTTCAGTAACAGTAACAATCAATCACCCTCCAAACTACTGTCGCTGTCTTCTGTATAAAATTACTGTTGCTGTCTAGTACTCACAGATGACCTCCAAAGAACCAGCCATTTGCCAACGTAAGTGCCAGTAAAACTACACAGAGCCAGTGACAGGAAATGTGCCAGATAATCTCCTAGTATTCAGTGATTGCATCACAGCATAACACTGTGTTACAAATTAAATTACCCACATTTTAGATAATTACTTTTATATTTCTAAATCCATATTCACTTTTGACTTGTTGAGACCAGTGAAAAGCTACTCCAAGTGACAGGGTAGACACCCACTGACAGCATGCACACACTAAATATTGTATCTTATTGTAACTAGTATCCATGAGACTGTTCCTGAATTTCTTTGCTTTTATCTGATTTTTCTCCTTCCCCCTCTTACCATTTCCAGGAAAATCCCTCGTCACAGCAGCTTAATGAAGTTTATTTTAAGTGAATGACAAACAATCCCCTCTCCTCCAAGACAGACAAACCTAGCTAGAACAGGGCAGATTGTGAACTGAATGAAAACCCCTGAATGATTTACCTTGCAGGAGCTGGTGCAGCACTGTGTTCAGAAAGACTGGGAGAGGGGACACTGTCAGGGTAGGAATCTGCTACCGGCAAAAGAGCAGCTGCAGGTTCTGGTCTAGCATTGTTTTCACTCCATTCACAGTAATAAAACCAAATGAAGACGCACAGAAAAAGAGATTTTTAATCTACATTAAAATAAGTATGCAGAACAGGAAGCACTGTGCATGGAAGTGTTAGTAAACGGAGAAGAAAAAAAGAACCCAACCCCAAAAAAACACCTCCAAAAAGACCATGAAATTTACATTAAAACACAATTAAGAGGATAAAATGGTGCAAAACACACTTAAGTAGTACCACAGTTTCAGTGATGGCTGGGAGTGTTCCTGCTGCTTCAAAACTCAGAAAGCCAAGTGGTATTGGACACTTAGAAAGATGGAACACACATATTTGGGATTATGTTATGTGATGGAAAACAACTTTAGGAAATAGTGAAAGTGACAAGTGCTAGTGAGGTTCACCCCAAAGCTTCATATGTTTTTTGCTACAACTTTTTGTTTGTGTTAGTTTTGTGAACATTATACTATATCTTTCTCAATATTTTTCATATCCTTTCTGTGATTCAGTTGTTATAGGAAAAAAACAACCTAGAAAATGTTGTCTTAAAGAGCTGTACTAGAAGATAAGCACCTGCCAGACATAACACTGTAATACACAAAAAAAATTACAGTAATTTCACAAATACAAGCCGCACCATTTTGACTTAGATTTTGCTCTCAAACCGGAAATGCGGCTAATATTCAGGAGCAGCTAATACGTGAATAATTTTCTGACATTTACAACCCCAGAAGTGCCAGCCAGGGTGCTGAGCCGAGCGTCTGCCAGTAAAACCCAGGACTTCACGATTGTTACAAATTGGTTAATGTGTTGCGCGGCGGGTGGGGCCAGCTCGGCGGGTGGGGCCAGCTTGGCGCTGGCAGCATGGGGGGAGGGAGGAAGGCATGGGACTTCCCTACTTCAGGCGGGGGAGAGCAGGGGGCTCTGTGCTGACATCCTCACGGCTCGGGGAGGAGGCGGGGGGCTCCGCTCCCGCTCTCCGCCGCCACGGTGGGAGTAGGGGGCGCTCTGTGCTTGCCCGCCGCTGCCGCGCCGGGAGCGGGACGTGCTCCGTGCTCGCCCGCTGCCACCGCGCCGTGCTCCACGCTTGCCCGCCGCCGCCGCGCCGGGGCGAGCGACCCCAGAGGTGGTGGCCAGCCCCGAGCGGCCCCACCGAGCTGGGCCACCTGGCCCCGTCAGCAGCCCCGAGCAGGCTAAGCCTGCACAGCCCGAGCCGAGCCAGTAAACCCCACCCTGCTGCGGTTCCGTTACTATCTGGCAACTTTGTTGCACGCGGGTCCTTGCTGCGAACGACAGAGCGGCTTATACTCAGGTGCGGCTTATTTATAGACAAAAATGAAATGTTTGCCAACACACGGCGATGCGGCTTATACTCAGTGCGGCTTGTATTCATGAAATCACTGTAAATGACAAGGTCAAGAGCAATCGCAACAGTAAATTTTGAGCACACTAAATCAGCCATAGGGACAGACATTTCTGTCTTTTTCTTGTTTTAGCATGCAGAATTAAGTATCTTATTAAAGTAGGGAGCTTTAAGTACTGAAAATTATTGAACAGATTTAAGAATGACTAGGGAGCAGACCTCATAGGCGGTAAAGGTGTGGATGGAAATTCTAGGGCAGATGGCATCTCCAAAGTCGGGGTAGCTATGGAGTTTTTATTCAAATTAATACAGGTATCCTGGGTTCCTGCTCCATCAGGTAGATCTGCAGGTATGCTTTACATATATTTATGACATGTGGGAGAGAAAAATAAATACATGATTTTATGACAGATTGTTTCAAGACTGACCAAGGGTAGGACAAATATCTTCCTGTTGCTGTGCTCTGGAAAATCCTCACTCAGGACAATAAATTGACACTACAATTTAAGGCCAAAACCAAATCCAGACGTGGTTACTCAAAAGGAGAGGGTTAAAAGTGGACATTAAAAGAAAAAAAAAAATAAAAACCAAAAAAACTTGGAAATAGGGTACTGCAGAAATATAAATAATCTAAAACACATAAACTTTATACAAAGGTTAGACATTGGTTTTCTAAGTTTTAAGTAACTGGTGTAAAAGCTGCACTCTACAAATTTCAATTAAGGCTTTCTATTTCTATTTCCTGTCCTTTCAGCTGCCGAGGAGAAAAATCTATTTTAGCCAAAAAAATAAACAATAATTAAAAAAACCCACAAAGTATCTGTCTTGGACAATGCCTACCTGAAAAGTTGAATATTATTAAATTGGGATATCTTATTGAAGACCAGTGGTGAAAGATAACTTTTATGTCATTGGCACATTGATATTTCTAGGAGATCTCTAAAATTTAAGCTTATTCGCTTATATAAAAAGCCACTCATAGTATGTTTCCAAAGATCAGATGTATGCTGGGAGTCAGACATGACATAGGGTATGCTTGTCAGATACAAATGAAAAAGTGGTCCATTTTTTGGAACAATAACAAAAAGTTCAAAATTTAATGCCACTAAGTTCTGTGCAATGGAGATATTGGGGGAAAGAGATGACATCTTCCAAGCAGTAAACAAAATTTATTTCACACATTCATAAAACACTCTTCAGGAACTTGAGGTGTTTTTACAATAAATTTATAGAAAATTAATAATTTGACAGTCTCTCTCAAACTACTCTCATATCTTTAATAGATCGACTCTACAACTATGTTTAATTTTACTCAAAACAGAGGTTTTCATTATTTTAATTATTTAGAGAGGATTTATTCTTCTATTTCTCACTACAACTCACCCTTCAAAATGATAGAAGTTGGTAAGCTATATAAACATAATTGTAAGATTAATAACAACATGAAAATATTCTCATTATCTAGGGACATTTCCAAAACATAAAAATGCCTGAAGGTCAAATAATTTTACCATTAAAAAGAAACCTTTACAGAGAATCTAAGGGATAACCTTTCTAACCTTTCACAGTTTCCATTGCATTGATGATGTCTGAAATGCCCACATTTCGTTCTATTTATAAAGGAATTATACAAACCCAGTAGAACAATTTAAATACACTATTTCATACTCCCACTTTAATATACAGTACTTTATCAAATTATTACATTGTGGTGTATGTGCACTCAGTAACACACTTGGTTTTAGTAATAACACAGTACTCACTGCCAAATTATGTGATGGAGGGACATGGAAATTAAACTGATTGGCACTTCTCATCAAAACACTCTTTGGTGAAATTATTGAAGTGAATGTTTTCCCCTACTGTCCCTAAGGAGTTAATCCAAAAAGTGTGCAAGATGTGATATCCCTTGAGCCATCATGACCAGGGCAAATCTGTGCAGTGTTAGGCATCCACATTGGTGACTGTTAGTGTTAGATAACTTATCTATTACCTGAAGTCTCCATTTTCTGTTTGCCTTTTCCTAAAGATAAAATGACAAATACCATAAGCTACTGCTGTACTGTATAGCAACATAAACCATCTGAAAAGGAAACTCAAAACGGTTCCAAAGGTCCTCTCAAGTTCCAACATTGTGCAAGGGAAAAAAAAACGCACAACCCTGCCAAGTCTTCTTTGCATCTGTTCACAGGACTAATTCCATCAGAGGAGCGTGTAGGTCAGCTGCATAAACCCAAAGCAATTGTAATGGATCTCACTGAGCAGTTGTGAGAAACTGAGATTTTACAAGTGCTTCACAATCACCTTTGTTTGATGTCTCAAACTTTAGCTGGTTTAAAAAGCACTGCAAAAGCCAAAAATTCTTACTCCTGTAAAGGTCAAGCATTTTATTGATACCTGCAAATCTCATGTAAATTTCAACAACATGAACACCTACACTATTTTCAAGACAATCAAGAACTAAAATACTGGGATAGTTTTAAACACATCAGATTGTTTCTAGTATGCAGCTGGGATTTAATTGTTTCTTTTCCTATAGGCAGTGAAGGTGCAATGAAATGTCAGCCCCATGCATGAGAAGACTATTAAAGGAGTCCGAGAGACTCAAAAGAAAAACAGACAGAGCTAAGATAAAAGCAACTTTTATTAAAATACTCTTCAAGCTTCAAAATGCATAAATTAATGGATGTGTAGTTACTATAATACATTATTTTACAGGAGAACCATATGGCTGTGAAGCTTTCATAAACACAAGAAAGCCTATAAGCTTCACTCTGCAATAAATAAATACTACTGTTCTAATCTTGTCCCTGCTAGATGTGTTGAAGCTCTTACACAGCAACATTCTGCTCGATTAATCTTTTTTAAGTTTTCCAAAACATGAACATATTACTAGTCTAAGCAGCAGAATCATTATATTGAGCTTTCACTTCAATTCAAAACATCGGAACATAATTTTTTAATTTTTTCTTTTCTTGGCTTAAAAGCAGTCTGTCTTCTTGCTGTACTTGGTAAAACATTTACAACCAGTCTAAAATTGACCTGCTGAAAATCTAATGAAATCCAAGATAATTTTCGTGGTAAGTACGATAAATTGAAATAAGTGCATACAATCCCCTCTTCATCTTCTTTCCCCAGCCCCAGAATCAAGTAACACAATTTCTTATTAATTTGTTCAAAATTTTCTGCTCTCTAACAGCCTACAGTAACTCAAACTCAGCAAATTACTTCTTTAAAGCAGAAAAAAGAACTGAAACAGCCATCTCCTCCCTGACATTGGGAGATTCAGCCACCCAAGTTGTTAGGTTTTAAATATGTATTTTTTGTCAACTAATGATTAGCACAAAAACATCTTCATCCCATTTTTTACACATCAGTAGGAAAGTGTTAGAAAAGTATAGAAAAGGCTAGAATTTCTCTGGCAGGCTACTGAAATATGTTTTTTCTTTTTTTTTTTCTTTTTTTGCAAAGCAGATGGAAAAGAAGAAAGGAAGGAAGTGTTTGTATTTTGCTTTTGCAACTTGGGTAAAATCACTGGACATTAAGAACACGTGCTGAGACTTCATGGTGCCAGTCACGTAATTTTGTATATTTGGGGCTAAGGACGTGGATGGGAACCTTTTCCCTGTGGAAAGAAGTGATAGAAGAAAAATAAGAAAGAAAGAAAGTTTGTCTTAAGCAGTTTCACAAGTGAGCATGCAAACTCCATGCACTATTCCTATTGCATTGTCTTCCTCTCTGTCAAAAAGTTGGATCCAGTGTTAGTCAAAGTCAGTAGAGAAAGTCTCACTGACTTCCAGAACAATTAGATTTAGTCACTGGTTGGTGCTCCTTTTGAACAATGCTTATCCCAAAGCAAGGAGACAGTTGACCCTCACTTGCAGCCAGAACAGCAATACTTTCCACCTATGTCTTGCAGTTAGAGCCACACTCACAAACCTAAAACGCCTGATTAGACTAGGAAAAGGAAAACACAAGCTGACCTCATACAGGCAACCAAACCGGTCCAAATTTACAGAAAACCTCTTCCCACAAACTCCTGCACAAACATTACTACTGGACTGCACCAACAGTTTTTAAAAAGGTTTGTCTATGGAGAAAAATGTTTTTTACATGCTGAAGTAAAAGGCAAAAAGGGAAGGAATATTTTAAAAACACCCAGATGTCACACAAGTGCACCAAACACTACAAGTTAAGAACTAAATCATGCAAAGTATTAAAGTAATAAAAATGTAAAGAATCAACTCACTTAGTCTTCTTCCCAGCTTCATTTTCTGGTTCTTTCACTGAAGGAAAACAGAAAATTTTTATTTTATAGGGCACTGAAGACACTGTACCACAACAATAAGATTCTCTGCTGTGTCAATGCATTCACTACAGCAGGAAATGACAAGGCTCGTTAGGATTCTTTGAGTCTAAATACGTGCCAATGGACATGAGCTATGTCTATGAACTCCAAGAGCCCCTTTGCCAGTAAGACTGCTGAAAAGTGGCTCTGCTGGTCTCTGCCCTTCCCCCTGGCCCACTCTCCACACTGGCATTGAGAAAGGTGATTTGAGAAGGTGAAGATGAATGGCAGTTAAGAGGTATTTATCTTGGATGTACATCCAGTGGGTTTATATCAGGTGATAATCCAAGTGTCTGTTTGCAGCCAGGTTATTTCCCCATCAAAGTTCTAGAGGTCTGCACATGGGTTAATGTACATTCCAAGTCTTGATTCTAAGGCTGGCAAATCTAGTTGCAGTAATTTTCTTACAACTTGTCAAGGTGACAAATTCATCTTTACTGAATAACATGTTATTTGAAGTTCAGGTCCCATACTCAGCCCTCAAAGGACTGATGAACGGAACTGAACACAGGACAACAAAACAATCAGGTCCAAAGTCAGAATATTTATCACACATGGACAATAACCCTTATTTTGGGAGATGTTATCATTGGCTTCTAGAAATAACTGATTTAATCAAATCTCCCCCTGGAGAAGAGGTCCAATTCCCTCAATGCCTTCTTTATTGCAGCTCTAGCTGAGAAAATCTGAAGAACGAGAGTAGAAAGCCCCTCATAGCACTTGTGGTGGCCTTCATACAAAATCACAAACCTCAGTCAATAAATTATGGCTGACAGCATAATGTGAAATTGAAGTTTTGGCATAAAATTATATGACTGGGAATGACCTTCACCACACTACCTGTTCCACTCCACCAATATATGTAATCACATAAGCAGAAGGTGGAATCACCTGGGAATAAACCGAGGAACTATGGATTTATGTTTCTCATTGGTTACATCATTGCAGATAACATACTTTTGTGTTACTGACAAAGACTTTCTACATGCCAGAAAACACCTAATTCTTCTGAAGCATTAAATTTGATCATTGGCACCATTTTGGTGATAATGGGGGGAACAGAAACAACAAATACATATCTTTCAATATCTTTGGGAGTAGAAATGGAAATTTCAGGATTTATCTAGAATGTTTTAATTCAGCTCAATCAGGAACAATGTCCAGCAATGTATATATCCGGAACTACTTAGTAATGGCAGGGTTTTGCAGTAATATCTCCCCTGACCCCCAGCTTTGAAACCAGCAGTCTGTGCTGGTCACTGCCCCTTACTGCACTTGCCCCGAGGTACTCACTGTGATCAGTGCCAGTGATCTGGGCGAGGATGCGGAAGGAGCGGGACTGGGTGGTGCCTGTGCGGGGGTGCCAGTCCTCGGTGTCCTCAATCAGCCGCTTCTTGCTGGCGTCGCTGTGGGTGGGCGTGTGGTAGAACTCAGTGTAGGTATCCACGATGTGCTTCCGTGGGGGGCTGTGCCGGGGACAGACACAGCAGTGAGAGCAAGGCTTCAGACAACACCTCCCTCTGCCCAGCTACAAAGGTGTGGGCACACCGAGACTTTTCACAGCATTTAAAGGCAGCAGTTGAGGCACAGCTAAACACAGATGCCGTTTTCTGAACCAAACACATATTCTAAAATTACTCTAACTCCACTGAAATATTTTTAATAGTTTCACTGATAGAACACTTGAAAGAGTAAAAGACAGTATTATCACGACATCTACATGTTGAAACTTTTACCGTTTGGGTGGGTTTTTCCTTGGAGGTGACAGAAGAAGACAGCAAGAGAAAGTTTTCCCAGCATAAACAGGAAAAGGAGAAAAAGAAAAGAAGAAATAAAGTCAGAAAGCTGAAACGAAACAGAAATGTGGTTAATTGTTCTACTGAATTAGTTTTGCGAGAAAGGGCACTAAAATCCAATTAATAGTCATATTCTCATTCTACCTCTAAAACCTCTGCTGAGAACTCGCATACTTTAATTAAACTCATGGTGATTTCCCTATAGGGATGAGAGAGGAATTTGTTTTGGGAAAGCAGGATAGTCTACCTAGCTCAGATTGGGTGCCCCTTAACACCTTTTTTCCCCTTGAATTCCCTTCCCTAAATTCTCCCTTTAGCTCTCGAGGGGCACAGCACAGATGTGTGCACATGCAAGGATCACCCAGTACACACCAAGTCTTTTGCACTTGGCAAAGCATAGATCAGAAGCAGCCCATCAGAAAGCATAGATGGTCACATTCTGAGGCATATTGAGGAGGTACCCTATTTGAAAGAAAAACAGGTGGGTGATTGTTCCATCTGGAAACTTTCCCTACAGTAACCTACAGGCTATTATAAATCTTTGCACTAGCAAGACTTTCAAGAGTACAGGATCTAAAAGCTTTGGATTCCAGTAAGTGATAAAAGAATGAGACCGTTTGGGAAATTTGGGAAAAAGGAACAGAAGACTCAAATTACTCCTAAATTCTACATTTGTTATTTTAAAGCATTAATCTGTAAGACCCTCTAAGTGTACATTTATTTTTTACATAATTTACAGGAGGAAAACTGAAAAACTAGCTCCTAGGACACAAAACTTCTAATAACTATTTAAAATCAAAATCCAACAAAACTTGAAGAGTCAATTCAATTTCTGACACTACCTCCTCACTGTACTTTCATGGTTCAAAGTATTTCTGGGGAAGAAAGGTGGAAAATGAATGAGGAATGATGTTAACTGTTAACAATTAAGAATTAGGTCCATTAAATGGAATGCATTAGTAAAAACTTAAGCTTAAAAAATACTTAATACTTAAAAGAATGTGAAAGGTATGGTACAAAATTATATCAAAATATTTAATTTATTGACACACATTATTAGCAAAGAGCATGTATCACATGTCAAAGTTAATAAAAAGAAAAGAAAAGAAAGAGGTATAGAAACAAAAGCAGTGGCAATTCCAGTACAGAGAACAGAGAAAAATGGAGTAAAGCATCTTAAACAGTTAATAGCAAAAATGACATCTGAATGTTCAAGCAGTATTTAAAGGTGTGGAAATACATGAAAATGTAATTATTTATGTGCAGTTTACTGCATTCTAGCAACTACCCCAGTGAAATAAGTAGTCTTCCACATTTGTTGAAAATGGTATAAACGAAAAAAATCCCACTGACTTCTCTTGTCCTAGTGGCCTCCTTTCTTAAGGCTTAAGAGTCTACCAGTAATGACTCACTGAGGCAACAAGGTGGTGCTAGAGACAAAGGAAAACTCAGTGAGACGGGCTCTCAACTCAGCTGAGAGGCAAGAGAAGAGAGAAGCCAATAAAACCTCAACCATTTAACATCCTAATATGCACAAGCAGAGTATATGGACGTTAGTTTTCTTTTCCTGTATGAATTCAGAATCCAGCCCTTCATTCCACAGTTCTCAAGCCAATTGTATTTTTATACTGTATTTCCCCATTTACTTGTTGTATTACCAACACCAATGAACCACAGTCGCACCAAGAATTTATCAGTACACACAAACACCACACAAATGTTTCATAGAATAAAAATGAGCTGCAAAATGTATCACAGTGAAAAGCAAAGTCACATCATGTCCAGTGCAGATAAAATAATGTATTACACTGAGAAAAGCTGAAGCTGTTTTGCAAAATTTAAATAAATAACTCTGTAAGAGTAATTTTGCAAAACCAGGATACATGCTGGTTATTCCAATAGGAAAAATAACCATAATTCAAGTCCAGTGCTGTTGATACTAACTTTGTCACTGCTGCTATCTGCAAGGAAAAAACAAAAAGGTATTTGATGTGTTAATTAATTATTTGCTTCTTAAAATAGTACAGGAGATTCCAAATCCAAGCTCTGGTAAAGCCATATATCACATAAGTCAAACTTAGAAACATCAAGAGAACCTACAAGAGAAAATTTTAGCCCAGATGAACTTTAACTGAGTGAGGTCTATGGATACCTTACCTGTTCAAAGCAGCAGGCACATCTTCATGCAAGAACTGGCAAAAAGGTCTTGATAAAAGTGCAACTGCACACAGGCAAGTGAAGGCAAATTGCTTGCTTTCTAAGGCAGAACTAAACAAGGGAAATTAAACTTCCTTTCCCATCCTGAAGTCAAATAGTTTATATCCTGAATGCTTTTTGAGGGAAGTCAAGAGGAAGTAAAGGAAATTGTGAGTATAACAAGGTGCATGTCTAAAGAAGTGCATTTGCTAAGCAGTGCCATCTATGAACAACGTACAAGTTGGTTTTTTGCATGTTTTGAGAAAAATGAATCATACAAGCCACAGAAGCAAAACGGAATTCATTTCAGACTGATCAATTATTCTAAACTTCAATGTTTCTGATATAATGTCATTGATATCATTTTAAATGAAGGAGATATTTAAGCATCATTGTAGAAACTTAACTTTTCCAGCTAAAATTAAGTAGTGTAGCAGCAGACCAATATAACCACCTTAGTGGGTTTCGTCCGCTTGTTTTTGTTCCATGCTTTAGGACTGCGGGACACTTAGGCAGCCTAAACACAACATTGTAAGAAAGACTGCAAAATAAAGTAGGTTTTTACAACTCTGAAACATTCTCAGACTTTTCCAAACTAGATCTGCATGGCTGACAGTGAGACAGGGATTTCTTCACCTCTCAGCTGTGATTATTCATCCTCTTTGATGGTATTATTCATCCTCTAAGTAAGGTAGGGCACATAGCAGTGTTCACCCAGTCATCCTATCTTGATTGTAAAGTACTTACTCAGTGCCTGCAGCACTTCCTTCCAGAAGACTTAATTTTGTTGCTACTGTTCCTCTTTTTCAGTACTAATTGTTGCTTTTGAATACTCCTTACACAGTTATTTGCTAAAACACTATTACTGGAAAGATAAGAGAGGGTTTGCCAAAGTGTATTCAACAACCGCACCAGCAGTGAGCAAGTCCTTGGGATCTCTCAATTTCAATCCACAGTTTGCAGAATGGATTCCTGCCATCATCTGTTTAAGAAAGGGCTGGAAGTTACCATGGATACAGTGCAATATAAAATGCATACGGGCTGCATTATGAGTCCACACATGGAAAATATTCATACTACAAAATAAAGGGAATGAATACCTAAAGAAGTTTTGGTGGGTTTTTTTTTTTTTACTCCATAAGAAACTGCAATTCATTCAGTATTTTACTTGGCATGGATGTTTGCCTTTCTGTAGAGTTCTTCATATACTTTCCATACTGAACGAATATCAGAGAAGAGAGGCACAAAGCCTATTGTGGGATGGGAAATAGTAATCACAGCTTTTAGGTTTTAAGCCCAGGTTTCACATTCTTTAAACTCAAGAGAAACCTACAGTTCCCTTCCTGTCCTTTTTATTACTTAATTCAACTGCTGGTCACAGAAGCCAAATGGCATGGGACTGCTCATTCTCATCCTCCAGGACAGAAGGCACTGGGAACTAGTCCCTGAGGTGCTACAGCTCCCATACTCTGGGAGAATTCTGGGAATTTCTGGGAGAGCCTAAGGCAACCCCAGCCAAAATCTTGCTGCAGGTCTGAGTTCCCAGGACTGCTGTGGGGCTCAACTTAGTTTACTAATCTATTGTTTAGTAGTCTAGATGCTACACGAGATAAAAGACTTTTATGTCTCCTAAGTGTTCAGTCTCTGATGCCCACTTCAATGTAAACAATTATTTGAATAAGGAAATGACTCACATTTTAAATCTGCATTGCTTGTATAGGGTGAAGGTAAAATACAAAGTTGAGGTATTTATATTACAGCACTGCAAAAAATCTGCTTAACCCCATCAGCTTCCTAGAAAGTATCTTAAAGCTTTTCCTGTGTTGTGCAGAGGATTAATGGGACATCTGTCCCTTTGCCTCCCTTCTGGGACCTTTTTCCCCTGGTTCTGCCAGGATCATGATTGGTCTTCCAGAGCATCTCATTCCTGGCCATCACAGCACAGACCCTTCTTGACAGACTGCTCTGCATTTTTGAGTGCCTGCTGCTTTCAGTCGCTGTATTGGGTATCAAAATACACAGTGAGAGTGGACATTGAAATTAATACCAGGCTTGTTGTAAGGTCCAGAACACGTGGTGATAGAACACATCATGTAAAGCATTCCATGGTCCTTGTTCAATTTAGTCGTGACACTCTATAAACTGATGTGTCACTCCTGAGAAAACCCATCACCAGAAGTCTAGCTGGGTCTTTGAAGCATCACTTTTAAAATAATTCCTGAGAGATTGACTTCTGAGGAGTAAACAACTCCTCCAAGCTGTGTTTTCCTTAGTCCTCAAACAAGCCCGGCTTTTTTCCTGTGAGGAAAGACCCTCACAGTGAAAAAAAAAATCCCACCTACCCATTTTGCTGTTTACTCTCCCCCTGGTTCTCTCTGCCTCCTCGTCGCGGCCCCTCGGCTGCGTCCTGGGCGCCGTCGGCGGCCGAGGCGCTTGGGGCGGCACCGTGCTGCCGTGGGACAGGAACTGCAGGTTTAGGAGCGCCCAGCACAGGCGGCCATGGCTCAGCGTTAGGCTTGGCGTTAGCATGCACTCCGGGCACGGCGCACGCGGCCGACACCTGCGCCGGCGTGAAGGCGGAGGACGGTGATGGGATGGAGGTGACCTTGGAGGAGGTTACAGCTCCAAATGGCCTCGGTGTCTTATTGAAAGCCACGCTGGTTGTGGCAGTGACTTTGGGTGCAACAGCAGAGGCAACGGGCACAGGCTTAACTACTTCAGCAGGCTCTGCCTATGTGGGATGAAAAACAGAACAGAAACACACAAAACCACGCCAAACGCAAGCACGTTCCTCAGCAGGGATTTTAGCTGCTCTCGGGGGACATGACCCACCTGGCGTGAAGCACAGAAGCAAGCTTTACCAAGACTGCAGCCATGAAATGTAATGGAAAACAACCCAGGCCATGCATTTCAGGAGAGGGAACGATCCCAACATGCACAATCAATATGAAATTCCACAATGCTAGCTCCTCTCAGCATATCCAAAACAGACACTCCACAAATCAAACTCACAAGAAACTGAAAAACCGCTCTGTTGTAAAGCCCACCGGGTAACTCAGAGCTAAAAAAACTAGAGCTTTTTAGAGAAATCCACATTCCATGTCTCAAACCCAATCTGAGATATGCACGTTCCCCATACACAAATGGAATGTGCAAATGTTCACACACTGATCTGTTGCTAAGACCTTTAAGAGCAGAATGAGAGCATGCTAATGCTCCCCAAGGTCTCCACATACCCATGTCAGATAGCAGCACACTCAAGAAATCTGATTTTTTTTTGTTCGGTTGGGGTTTTGTGCTGGGAACTATGTTTTAACATTGTGGTTCCCAAACTGCGGCCTCTAAAGGTCATGGTCAGCAGAACAGTAATATACCACACATTAATTACATCTGCTGGAGAGGTTTTTCAAGTACAGGCTATTTATAAGTATTTTCAAGTTTGCAAACAGCATTTTTATCAGAAAGGGGGTTTTGAAACTGTTGCATAGAATAAAACATTAGAAGAATTCAAGAACAAGTAATTCTCCAGGGCTTTAAGGAAAGTGAGGGGACTTGTTCTCTGAAATTGTAATATTTGAATAAGCTTCTTTCAAATACCAGGAAAGATTTCAGCGTCCATTAAAATAAACAAATCCCCACAAAAAATTTAAAAATCACTGCCAAAAAAATTTTATCTGTTTCTGTTTTCTCTCTTAGGTACAGAGGGAAAACACCAGCAATATCTTAAAAAAAAAAAAAAGTTCCAAGAGTTGGAGAATATAATTTAATCAATTTTTTTTTCCCCTTTCTTTTTGATAATAATTTCCAGGTTTCTTCATTCTTTTTTAGGAGGCAGGGAGAAAAGTAATCAACGATCCAAATGCTGCAATACTCTTAACGCAACACATGGAAAACAGGCACGTTATACCAAAAGTTTGAATGCCAGTGCTTATCAACAACAGGGTTTGACAGATGGGTATCAGTTAGTGCCACATGCTACATTTCATGGTTCTGATGATGAACATACCTTTGTCACATGAAAATGATCAGGTTTTTGTATAGAAGACACCCTGGAAAAGAAAAACATAAGCATAATAGTTAAAAATTAATTCTTTAATGTTTAAGCACCATTATGCATGGTGTTCTACTCACCACATCTACCCACAGATACATAAATATTTATTGTTGTTTCCTTTATAGGAAACAAGAAGTCTTCAACCAAAAGACTAAATCTACAACACTGTTGTTGATACAAGGAAAAGGCAAAACTGAAGTGAATTAATTTGTCCAGAAACAATGTCAGGAAGTCTAGCATCTAGCATTAAGTACTATTAGATTTATAAATTCATAAAGCTATATCACCAGTTCAGAAACTTCAAATCCAATCTGCTTTCTGTTTTTCATTTTTTCACAAGAAAATGTCACATAACTCCACAGCTCTGGTTAATTTAACAACCTATTGCTATTTATATTTTAAACAGTGCATAACCAATATAGGGGCCTAAACCAGAACATTTCCTTTTAGAATAACACAAATCCTCCCGAAGAACTTCGCAAGTTAAATAGTACAGAATTTTTTTACACAGTCTTTGGTTTTCAAAAATAAGGTTAACGTCACTGGAATTCTATAGTAGATGGCAAAAAAAATTTCTCCCAAACAATGGGCACATTGAAACTATCATGGGGTAGTGGAAAGGAAAGGAAGTATGGCAATGAAAAGGATTATGAAGATGAAGAACTGACAGATTGCATGATACCTAAATTGAAATGGCAACGTGTTACAGGTAAAGAGCATCTCACTCAACTGGGTTTGTCAGATTTGCACATACTTATATGCAAGAATACACAAACATACACTAAAATTTTAAAAAAAATCAAAAACCCAGCAAAAAATCTGATACAGTAACATTTTGTTTGCAAACATTGCTGCTGGTACACTTGAGTGTTTTCATGCTCTTCTGCCACAAAACTGTTTTTTTGACACATTTGTGTCACATTTCCAACACATCTTCTAAATAAGGTTTTGAAAAACTGCAGCTGGATTCTCATTTCCAAAAGACAATTTGCTAAGGAGGCAAAAAAGTTCATTTAACTGGAAATCAGCTAACAGAGGCAACAGTTTTAAAACCACTTCTACTGTATAAACCAGCTTTTCAGTTTTTACCAGAAAAACATGGACAGCTACTATTGAATTAGACACATTTGTCCCCTTTAGCAATCCTGGGTTTTTTTTGTTTTCTATTTTGTCCTCTTTATCTCAAAGTCATTTGGCCCTCTGGGCTCACTGGATCCCAGCAACAGGAATCCTAATGCAGGTTCAGTATCTACCTTACAAAAAAGGAAATCCAGCTGTCAGACTAGTAGGGAAAAAAAAAAAAGAAAGAAAAATTGCATAGCATGAGAAGATGATGTTATGCACTTGGCCTTCCCCACTCGTGCATGACTACTGACACACATTATGTCCACATCAACAGCAATTCTCCACAGAGACAGGGTTTTGTCTGCTCTGGGGAACAGGTCCCTTCTCCCCTTTCCCACAGAGTGTGCAGCCTATGAAAGCCTGACCTCTGGCCCTCCACAGCGCTGGGGTGCATCATTAATCACTCCTAATTGCAGAGTTGTCAATTTGCAGCAACAAAAGCAGCAAGAAGGGAGAAGAAAAAGCCAATACATATGGAAACTTTTTTCAGACCATCGCCATCTTAGGTATATCTGTTCATTTTTACAGTAACTTGAAATGCTTTATGTATCTATTAAGCTGGACCAACAGAAAGAATTAGGAAGACATTAATTATTCAAGCCAACTACCATATTCCACACTTGAAAAAAAAAAGCCTCTTTGCTAATGCTGGACTTTTAAGTCTCATTAAAAAAAGGGAACATACTTATTTTCCTTTGGCTTTTACAAAATAATAAAATTTGAGTTTGTAATGGATGACATTGCCTCTATACTCATCAACACAGCACATAGCAAAAATGCTTTTATGTCACTATTACCAGATAACCAGGAGACACGCTTTTCAAAATTCATCTTCAAAAATAGCATGCAAAAAGAAAAAAAAAAGGGCGGGGCGGGGGGGAAGCTTGATCACCAAAATGTTTATGATGTTCCTTTTAAACAGACAGACAACGTAACATTTTCCCCACAAATATACTTGAACCAAGGACATAAATTTGTGTGCCCCAGACATACTTGAAACAGTTTAACTTGGCCTTGTTGACTTCAGACCAAAACCAGACTAAAAATCTGTGATTTATCCCATATTGTTACAGGAAAATGCTCACCCAGCAAACTGAGCCACCAAGATCATAATGTGAAAAATGCATGGTGGTCAGACAAGACAGTACAAAAGGAAATGCACCCTTCAAGCTGAAAAGCAAAACACATCCAACACACACATTTAAGAAAATTCTTCCTTCAGGACTATTTCCCACAATATTTTCATAGATACCACTGAACTGCACAGCCAAAAAGTAATTAAACTGCAGAATCACACATATTCCTTAGCTGTTAGCACTTCACTTTCCACCTAGCAATTAAACATATGAGGATTTCATGCAGGTTTGGTCCCATTGAATGTATGAATAACTGATGATAAAGGTTTTCAGAATGAGATTACACAATTGCCCTGTTACTACTTACTAGAAAAAGCAGGATAGCTTGAAGCATGCTATTTTCTGAATGATTTAAAACTAGCAGTTCAGCATATTAGTTTATGTAATACTTTCAATAACATACAAACAAAGCAAAGACATAAGAGTTCAGTATTTAGGCTTATTATAAACAACTCACACAAAAGACCTTGGCAAATGGTTACTGTATCAAACTTCATAAGAATTATTATAAACAACAAAAACAGCAGCTGCAGTCATTGCTTACTGACAAACTATTACTAAAATAAAAGTGCACAAATTCTTTGCACAGCTTCTATATCAAAGTCATTCATTTTTTATTGGAGGGGGGAAAAAAGCAGCTATATTTAGCTTGTGTAAACAGCTCATTTTGACCAAACATGATCAAATTTGCTGTCTGAACATACCACAAGACAATCCTCTCTGATTAATACTTTCATGACATTTAATGCAATTCAAAACATTCCAACTTCCAGAGTAACCTTATTAGGAAAATGAATTAGTCCACACTTCACTGTAAGCAGTAGGTCCAGTAAAAACTATTCATTCTTTAAATTCCCCTATTATTCATTCACTTTCCAAGTATTTCACACAGATGAAAAAAAGGAAAAAAAAAAGACACAAGCAATTTGACAGAACCCTTCTATACTTATCAGTAAGTGGAAAAACACATTACTAAAGCTAAAACTGTAAGATTCTGCAGTGAGTACAGTTTGATATGCCACCTCCAAGGACTGATCATCAATGGCAACAGAGTTATCTCAATAATCAACATTATGGAAGTAAACCCTCAGCCACTAAACCTTTCAATCTTAATTGAATCTAGAATCCAAAGGACGTGTCAGAGCTGTCTCTTCTTCCTTTAAAGCCCTATCAGCCCCATCCATTTAAATCCCCTTACTCAAGGGACTGTAATGTACCCATAACTTAAAAAGCAGATGAAAAACTAAATGGGGAAGTCACAAGAAGGTAACTGTGCTTATATGAGCCCTTCTATGAACAAGGGGAACACACAACTCTGGTATTAACATAGCTGCTGGGTTTGCTGTTTTCAGACTTCTGCAACCAGAGGGGTTGTTCAAACTCTTGAGAGAAATACAAGAAAGTCTAACACCTTCAGGGACTAACAGAATCATCTCTGTTGAAAAAGATCTTTAGTATTGAACTCAATCAGAAACATAACACTGCAAGTCCACCAAATGAAGTCAATGATGGAAAACTTCCTCTGAACTTTATTTGTTGTTCTGAGCTGAACCTTTCTAATAGAAGGATGGAAAAGAGGAAGGATTCCCTTCCTGTCTCATATCCTGCCCTTCCAATTTTCAAAACTAACTCCTCTTTCCTAGCTGATGAATCATCAGGAGACAAATTTTGGCAGCAGATGCTACATCCCTGAAAAGCCACTGGTCAGATCTTCCTTCCCAAAATTTGAATTTTTCATGATCTTGCTATTGTAGTCTGCAGTTCTGTTGGTTAGCTTCATTTTACTTCTAGAGAGCAGTCAATTGACAGGGAGGAAAGAGAAATTAATTTGCTTTCTGTAAATTAGCCAACTCATGGAATAAAGATGACAAGCAGAATGCATTTAACATATAAAAAGCCATGACTTTCGTAGGGGTTATCTGAATAAAAACAGATGTAGACATAATTTAAAACACAGAAAAAAGAACAAACCAAATATATTTCTTTTTTCCTAAAACACAACTCCCTTCTCCATAACAGACATAATTAATTTCTTTCCAATTTTGCTCTGGCTCACAACAATAGAAGAAGAGGAACATTGTTAAGCTTGCTTCTTGTTGCAACTTACACACCTTCAGAAATGGTTTCCTTGCATACATTAATAAAAAAACATACAACTGTGTCTCCCACAGTTTTACAGAAGCACACACTGCCCCAGGCAACTTGGTACAGCAGCACTTCAGCTATCCTGTCAGGGCAAGGATCTGTGGCCTCGAGATTGCAAACCTGTCCACAGCCCAACACATGGGAAAAGCAGAGGTAGTAAAATCATCATTAAGCATAACTCAATGAAAATTGGAATCTGTTGCAGCCAGTGGCATTTAAAAAAAAAAAAAAAAAAAAAAAAAAAGAGTTTTGGTGGGGGTTGTTTTTTTGCCTTAAGAAACAGCAATGTTTTCAAATCTGTACTCTGGTCATTGTGGTTGCTAAGAGATGGCTGTCAACATTTTACTTCATCATTCACTCCCTTTGTTCTAGTTTATTATGCTAGCTTACATTTAGTTGAACATACCAAATTATGACAAATAGTGTTAATTACAGTCAAACAACAGAAATGTCAGTGCTGCACCCAGAGGGCGGTTGGGCACTAGAACAGAGCTAGCTTGTGAGTCACTCACAACAGATGCTACACTTTCGGTAAGTTTTAAAAGGGGTAAATTAATAGAATGTGTGTGTCAGCTTTCTACATTTGGTATACACCATAAAATACCTTCACATCTTCACAGTGCCCACCCCCCCCTGCCCCCAGCACACTAGGGTACAGTGAAGCACTAGGTCAGGTAAAAGAAAAAAAATTGTTCTTGCTTCACTGGTTGCCTGCTGGTTGGCCAAATCAAATTCAGGTTTCTCCTCTTAAACTTAAATAAGGCTTGTGATTTCATCACTATGAGTTAAAATACACAGTGCTGATATTTTAGGAATGAGAAAAGCTGCCCTCTGCTTTGATATTCCTACCCACAAAGGTTTAGTTGTTTCAAAGACCTCCCAAAGACAACTACTCCTCATATTCTCATTCCTGTGGTCTGTGGCAGCCCTACCAATACATTTGTAAAGAGAATTTAAGTGCAGGCAGATAATATTTTATTCTATTACAGCAAAACCAAAAACCAAACAAAAAGCCAAGGAAAAATACCACGGAATTTATCTCACCTTCTGTCAGAAGCTTTTAAAAACATGTTTTTTGCTTCCATAAAGGCAGAAAATTTAGCAACCTGGAATTCCTATGTTATGGTCAGCCCTGAACTAGAAGGGCACATCTGTACACACCTGACCATGACTCTCCTATGGCCAACGCCTTACAGTACTATATGGCAGATTGCTGCCAGTTGTCCTAGAAAAGTCATAAAGCAGCCTAGACACAAGTGCTAGCTCAGCATGTCTAAATAATCAATAATTTCTACCAGTTATGCCTTGCTATAACTTTTTCTTTTCTTTAAGCCTTCCTAAAGCTGTCTTGCTAAGTAATAGTATTGACATAACAGCTAAGTGCAAGTGACAAGATAAAACAACTATATCTGGTCTTCTAATAAACTATAATTTATACATTTGATTTTCTTCATCAGTGCTTATTAGACAGTAATTTTAACATAGCAAGCTACCTTTTAAAAACAGACATTTTAAAGAAAAGCATAGGTCTAAATAACTTACAGACCTAGTCAGTCCTCCAAAACCCTTAAAAAACCAAAAAAGGCTCAGCTTCACATTGATTTCAGTCTGTCATCAAATCTAAGTAAAACTAAGCACTGAATTAGTTTTCCCAGTGCTTTCCACAATATGGTGACTAATGTTTAAATTACCTCCTTTATTTAAAACACAGCCCAAATAAACTGAAAAGTGTAGTCATATCTATTTTAACTGGAAATTCACCACAAACAGCTCCCCCAATCCCCAACATGTCCTTATTTGGTTTTTGGGTTTGTTTTTTTTTTTTTTTTCCATTAAGTGTGTCTGTGGGAATGAGCATTTTTTCTCAAATGAAGAATATGGCAATTTAGAGAACCGTTAGATTATATTTTAGTTCTTCTGGGAGCTAAACACACCCCTCCTCTACAAAGCTGTCCAGCCATCCATTACTTCCAGGAAGTCTGAGAAGGTCAGAAGTGTAGTTAACCAAAACTGTTTCTGAGGGTCAGGTAGAAGTAGCAAAGAGCCCTGTCCTTTGCTAGGTCAGCAGCATGGGAAGTGGTATCACCCACCCAGACTCCAAAAGTACTGTCCCAAAGTCTGGCAAAATCCCAGCTGCCCAAACACCTCCTGCTTCTTACTGATTTCAGGTGATACAAGGAGCAATATGAGCAACCTAATAATTCAGCTTCTGAACCTCCATCTGGTGTGTTTCAAGCTGTGCCATCAGCCCAAGTACAATATGGGAACATGTGGAGAGTCTACCATAATTGCATAGCTGTCAGGAAAATCACTGAGCCTGGGACCATACCAGAAAAGCCAGGGAAATGGCAGTAGTCACCAATAAACAAACATGATGATAAATCTATTTAAAAGGATAAGTTTTAATAGGACATGCTATGGGTTCAGTTATTTCACATTATGGTTAGGAATATTCAGCTTTTGTCTGACTTCTCAGTGGGAAGCAACAGCAAACCAGCCAACTTTCTTTCCCATTCAGGCTCTCAGACACCTCTCTTCTCCCTCCCATGTCACCCCAGCAGCAAGAGATGAATACTCATTCTCGACGACCTGACTAGCAAAGTGCCACAAAGGCTGCCAGGGGCCTTTTCAGCACAGGGACTCAGCAGCCAGCACATACCTGAACAAGTGCTCATTGCAGCAGATGTTTGGGGGGGCTCCCACAGGCCATCTCCAAAGGGAAAACCACCACAGGTGGCACTGGCTGAGGGTAGCAGAGCTGAAGCACTATAAACCACATGCTGGAATTATTACTGTATCAATTTAATGAGCACACACTTGCCAGAAGCTGTTAACTTCTCCACTGCAGACCCCTGCTTTTCTTGCACTTTATCATTTCCGTGTATTGTTTATATGGTTATATATTTAAGGTCACTGGCTTAGCAGCATGTATTACAGGTCTAACATGCTAAGAAAAGCTATTTATATCTCAACATGGTTGTCTTGGATAGTTCTAGAAATTTAACAACTTCAGTTTGGTGGTTTTCTTGTATTTTTCTTTCCTTTCAACTACATCAAGACCTCAGGTTAACCTGGCCAACAGTCTCACCAGGCCTTCAAGGAAAAAGAAGTCAAAGATAACTAACTGTCACACTATAAGCTGCAGCTGGAAATTATTCTGTTTTCTGCAAAAGCTAAACAAGGAAGATTGAAAAGCAGGAGAGACCTTTAACAGTTTATTCCTGTAGTCAAAATAATTGGTTCCTTGGCCAATTTAAAGTAAAAGTGAATAAAGCAAAGCCCTGTAATTCTTCTGCTGTTTGCAAAAACTATGCGAGAAAAAATTAATAAGCCCATCTGACTCCAACTGATCCAGTTTTCCTTTCCCACCATCTAGTTTTTGAAAAAAAAAAAACCAAAACCTTTTATCCATCTCAGCTCAAAATCTCAGCTCAAAATACTTAGGGGGTAACAGTCACAGCACACTTACAGCATATGCAGCAATTAAGTTGCTTTTGTGGGCAACTAATCACTGATGGAAAACATCTGATGGTCACAAAGCCTGTTGAGATCTGTCACGATGCTGCAAACATTACTTTTGTCTTGCCTCATAGCCAAAGTAATGAGTAATATTTGACAGGCACAGTATGTGTTTTTATTACCTCATAAGGTTTTGTGCCACAGACATGACTTTCTACTGACAATATCCCGGAATTTTTCAAAGGCAGTAATTATTTTTAAAAAATGTGTGGAAAAAAGCCCTTAAAACAGTGCAGCTGTGAAATTCAGCTCTTACTTGGACACTCTGCAGCTACTGCTTACTTTTATATGAGGTGGTGTAACAGATACATATCTAGTTTAATTCATAGTGATGTTACTCAGTTTGTCTTTAGCAGTTTTTCAGACCTCTAGAAAACACTTTACACCTGAAAACCTTCCTGGTTTTCCCAGCATTACCAAACACCCCATCTTACTTACGCTGTTATGCTTTCATGATGCTATCTCTGTCTTTCAGGAAGACATTTATTTTCCAAACAGACAATTATTAGTTTATTCCCGTTTTACTGTTTACTAGAGGAAGGTGGGAAGAGTTGATGAGTCAGGACACTAAAATTTTGATTCTCAACAGCTGAGAACTTGCATGGCAGAGGACAGGTTTTATTTAACCGGTGTCTCATTTTTTCCTGTGGGTTGAAGCTTGGGAACAGCTTACCCAACAACACTTGGCAGTTCACTTACTTGTCTAAGGGGTTTTTTCCTGTTCTTTACACCCCACATAGACAGAGGTGCGAAATTAACTACCTGAGCTTAAGAAAATAATCAGTTACCTGCACAGATACTAAATACACTATGTAGCCAGTTCAAGCTAACTTGAACTATTTTCAGGATATGAAGGGCATAGCCCATATTTAAACCATGTAAGCTTCTTTTAATCCATTTAGAGACAACTGTCCCTTGACAGATCACCACATATCCTTTTATAATTAAAGAATGCCTGCAAGTTAGTATCATAAACCATGCATGTTGGAGAGATGTGTTTTTCAAAGGAAAGCAACAGGTGTGGGGCAGAGTCAGCACTTGGAAAACAAAAGTGTAAATAGAGACAAGTAACATCATTCGTGGCACCCAAATAATGAAATGAATGTTTACAAAGGAAAAAAGGACAGAGATTACACAGTTGACTGAGATAAAATGAACTTGGGTTTCTTTGGGTCAGGTAAGCTACCCATACTTTATCAGATTTTGAACCACAAAGAACCCATACTAGAGAAAACATTGAAAAATCACTCCTTTCCCATTCTTAATGTTCCTTTTATCCCAGTATTAGCCAATTTTCAGATTTTAAATAAATGTCATCAAGCATGTCCCACAGTCCAGGTAACACCAAATACACACCCCTACCTTCTACCCCCCACCCCCAATTTTCTGAAAAAGGGGACAAAAAAGTCTCTCTCAAATATATTCACATGCTATTCAAATTCAAAGGTAAGGAGAGAAATATTTTAAGACACGTTTTAACTTTCCAAAATGCAAGCTTTTCCATTTATCTGGACTTGGCCAGGAGTACAGGAAGCACCACCGCTGACGCATTACTGCAGAGCAACTGCAAAATCCCAAGGCTGCTTCAGGTTCTGGTAAGTAAACCAACAGGACTTTAAAAAGTTTTTGATCAGAAAAGTTTTGGACCTGGGTCAAATATCTTCAAGCTCACTGTCTTTCTGGCAGTCTCACTAAACCATTAAATACGATGGATATCTGACTTAACCCTAGCACTGGACGCTCAAGCAGCAGCAAGAAAGCTTTGCCTAACGCTTGCAGAGACTTTTGTTTTATTGAATTTCTGAGATCTTTCTGAAAACATTTTATCCTTACATAACTAGTATAGAGATGAAACAAAAATAAAAGATCAGTGTCCCAAAGCACTACAAACAGTACAGTTATGCAGTTCTCAGGAAGCTTTTAATCAGGGTCTTTGCAAATTAGTAGCACAGTGAAAACCAAACCATGTTGTCACATTCCTTAGGAAATTACAGTGCACACAAAGCACACCAGACTTCCAAAGCAAAGCTCCCAACAGCAACACAGGCTTCCCTTGTATTTTCTAGCTTGAGACCTTGACAGCTTTGCTCTTGGTCTCCCTTTGCAGGACATAATTTTCCGCAGCTGAGTCAAAGGCTGCAGAAAATTTCCTCTAAATAAAACCCGGAGGGAAAAACAGGACACAAGGCAGCATGATGACAACAACAATGACAAGACTGATTTCCATCACAGAAAAAGGATTTCTTCAACTTCATGTTCCAGTCCTTAAACACTCACTGGTGCAAAACATGTCTCAGCAACAGGCACAGAATAACATTAGCTGTTACTACAAATTGTTTTTATAGCTGCACACTGAGATGAAAGCTGAGGCTAGAGCACTTCTGGCATTCTTGTCTCCATTTTGTAACTGGTTTGCTCCCATGTTAAGCTGGACATAACCCAGCAATGTATGCCTACAGCCCAGAAAGCCAAGTGTGTCCTGGGCTGCATCCAGAGCAGTGTGGTCAGCAGGGAAGGGAGGGGATTCTGCCCCTCTGCTCTGCTCAGGTGAGACCCCACCTGCAGGGCTGCAGCAGCTCTGGGGTCCCAGCACAGGGAAGACACGGGCCTGATGGATCAGGTCCAGAGGAGGGTCACCAAGACAATTACAGGAATGGAGCCCCTCTCCTATGAAGGAAGGCTGAGAGAATTGGGTTATTCAGCCTGGAGAAGAGAAGGCTCCAGAGTGACCTTACTGCAGCCTTTCAACAGCTGAAGGAAGCCTACTAGAAAAATGGTGAACTGTTTAGAAAGGTAATGGCCTTACACTGAAAGAGAGTAGTTTTAGACTGGATATGAGGAAAAATTCTTTATTGTGCAACTGGTGAAGCACTGGAATAGGTTGCCCAGAGAGGTTGTGGATGCCCCACCCTTGGAAGTGTTCAAGTCCAGGCTGGATAGGGCTCCAAGTAACCTGGTCTAGGAGACAGGTGTTCATGCCCAGGGGAGGGGGCTTGCAGGCAGATCTTTAAGATGCTTTCCAAGCCCAGACATTCTATGATAAGGTATTTCTGTAGCAGCACTGTGTGTTTTGCAGATCCAACTAAAGCCTGAAGGGAGGCAGCAGCACCGCAGCATATTAGATACACAAGCACCATACAACTTGGTTACAGTGGTGTTTGCTTGCTGTGCAAGAATGGTGTTAGATGATTTTCACATGTCTGTGAGCCTCTTTATATCACGCACTCTCTTAAAATATAACCAAGAACTGGTTTCAGCAAATGAGTGCATCCCAAATTATTCTCTGTATCCCCCCCAAAAGCATACAGATATACCCATGAGTAATTTGGACCAAATACATATAATCTGGGGCATGAAGGAGTTTTAACAGCTGTATTGCTCTGATGCAGCTGTTCACAATTACTGACATGTGTTGCAAGGCACTTCTGATTACTGTGTGTTTAATCTATATATAAATACATTATTTTGCTACTTAAAAGCTTGGCATTTAGATGGTATCTGAAAGGCTTCAAAACTGATGTCTGCGTGTGATGTCCCAGCTGGCTACTTCAAAGTGTGCCAATAGAATTAAAATGTCACCAGAGATCATGCCACTGAGGTATGTGTGTTATTTTAAGAAGTGAAAATAAACTGTGGCCAACTTCAGATAGTTTCTTTAAGTCTTTCACTAAATAATTACAGACACAGCTTAAAACAAATATGCAAGATCAATGGCATCACAATTTTCATGCTAGCTAACAAGCCCCTGACTTTCAGAAAGGTATTGCACGGGTTAAACAAGAAATGGGTAGAAGGGTTTTACTTGAATGGCAAATGCCTACCAGTCACACATAAGAACCTACACACTGTTTTACTTTTAACAAAATAAATCTGCTATTTGAGAGCAGTTATGAGGAGAACATTTTATTTACCTGAAACATAAGAGCCTAGAAAGCATTGGCTCATTGACTGCAGAAAATATTAGTTACAAACAGTTGCAGACTAATTTGATCATGCAAATTATTTTTATATGGATGCTGCTTTACTAAAAGATACTATCTTGGCAAGCCATGGGGAGAAGTGCAATTTCACATTCTACTACCTAAAGGCATTTCTCCATGGGAAAAAAGTCACAGGTCTCAGCTGCTTCCTACAAGAATTTTTAGGCATGGAAAGTGTACTTCTTGAGTGAGCTCTTTAGTCAAAGATGAAAAGCTCAACTGTACAGACATCTCTCAGTTACACATTTATGTTAAGCAGACCAGTGACCAATACAATTTTTCTTGGCCCAACTGCTATCTCCAAGAGGAAGCATCCACGAAAAAGGAGAAAAATAAATCACTGACTGTGAAGGACTTAAGATTTCTGCAATGTTTTGCAAAAACAAGGAAACATTTTTACACAGTCCTGAAAAATATTCTGTGTTTAAAGAAAGCTTGGGTTACCATGGTTTGGAAACCAAAGAAGTAGTGCCAGCAACCCTCTAGTCTTCATAAGTGATACCCCATAGTCATCTTCACTCCAGCAGCCACATGCACAAAGTCTGATTTTTGGAGAACTCTTACCAGGGTTGGTCCTCACCTATCCAAGCCCTTCTTACAGGTGCGACCAGTCCAAGGAGCACAGAGAGCTTGAAATGACTGACTACACTGACTACAAGAGCTCTCTAATCTCACACTGAAAGACTTTCATATCTACCATCACAGAAATCTGATCACCTGGGTCCTGCCCATTTTTGCCAGTTCCTGCCCATTTCTACCAGTTTTCCCTTTTGCCTCCCCGCCTGACCACGAGCAATCTACAGTGACCTAAGGCAAGGGAATAGCATTAGATCACTGAGATGCTCTGTATCTCTTATTTCCTTTTTTACTTACCCACACATGTAGCAGATATGTTGGACAAATTGTCTTAAGGAAGAGCAACTTAAAACAAATAAACAAAAGCATCACAAACAAACCCCACTCACAGTGATAGTCAGGCAGGAAAAAAATGTGCTGAAAATGTCAAGAGGTAATTTAATTCAGTGACTAATCATGAGACATTTTCCATGGAGTTTAAAAAAAATACAAAACCAAACAGCAGAAACATGGTGCATCATGAGAAGAATCGCATGAATTCTTCACATTTTTCAATAATAAAATCATTGGGGAGAATTATACAATGAAGAGGGTAGTCAAGAGTAAATATCTAATGTTTGCAATACTCCAGCTTGCCCTCGTACTTCCTTTTAGCCTCACCCACAGTGTGCAACTATTATTAACAATGAGTAATTCTCTAGTGCTAATGTATGGGAGGCAAAAAAAGAAACCCACCTCAGCCAAGAAAACCGCAATGATCAAAATATTGATCAAAATGAAAGCTGCAATTTTAAAATAAAAATTTGACTTAAGGGTACATCCTCAGAAAAATCCGCAAACAATTTACAGCCTTCTTCATCTTTCTACAAAGAAAAGGCAAGCAAAAAGAATAGTTTTACAGTGTCCTTTAATCAGATCTTGATCAGCAATGTGCTCTGTCTGCTAATTATCTGTTGATAGCAGAAACAGCTCAGGTCCAGCCCTGCATGGTATTACGTTACTCCATGAAGGCTGATAAATGCCTCAAGCTCTATTATCTTTTATAGCAGACTAAGTCCTTCTCATTAAAGAACCTTTGTTTCCTTCACATCAAGAGGAATTTGAAACTTCATAACCATATTATATCCCAAAATACATTTCTCCTTTGTACTATAAAAAGAAACAGACATATAAGTTATGAATCCATCCTTCCCACCAAGATAAATCTACCAGATTAAACTGCTGAGTTCATGATTTCCCCAACCTTCCCCCCCCATACCACTCAACAGCTTTAAAATTATCAACAATAGCATTGAATTGATATAGTATTAATTTCAGCACTGGTATGCAACCTCCACTCACCTCTGTGTGTGGCATACCATAGGATTTCTAAGCCACAACTACATCGTGTATCACAAAAATAGCTAACTTTAATGGCTCATGTAAGTAAGGACCATTTCTTTCTGACTAAAATAAAGAAATAAAGTGACTCCGATTTTATTGACACAAGATATTCTGAAATTTACCTGGATCCTAAATAAAACCCAACCTAACAGCTTTCCACAGAAGTGGCTAGGAAGTGCCACCTACATGAGACATCTAATTCTCTTCTCCCTGGTTCCAGTTCCTGCCAAAATACCCTCTATATGGTAACTGAGATTTATTATTGATTTTTCTTCTTTTTTTCTTTGTTGTTGTTGTTGTTTAATGACAGTGTTGTTTACCTGACTTGTGCTGAAACTTGATTTTATCCCAAGTTCCACAGTACTGTGGCAGTTTGAGTCTAGCAGCCCTGCCAGAAGCAAAACTTCAATCTGCCCTTGCCCCAATTTGCTCAAATTGCACTAGGAGCTTTCTTCTCCAGGACAACACCCTTCATCCAAGTGCAAAAGATACAAGAATCCCATAATCATACCCTCTACATAATTTATTCAACATTGCTTCTTTATAGACTTTATAGCTCCAAGAGATGCAACACAAAAGTGTTAGTCCAACATGCATTTAATTATCCATTTAATTAATGGAGAGTCACTTATGAGTTAAGAAGATTTTGCGGAAAATGACTGACTCGTCCAGTCATCACCTTCCTTCCAAGACTTGGAAAGGAGATAACTGGAAAGTATTTTGGTCAATCGTCTCCAAGATCAGTATTGACAGCAGGCACACTTTAAAATTTCAGTACTTGAGAGGCCATGAATGGAAAATATTACACTTTTTAGTACTTGCAAAACCTGTTATACATTATATTTAGCCCAGTACGTGTATTTTAGTGACTCCATGTGTCACTGAGACTTAGTCTGCTCATGTGGAGGCGCTTTGTGTGTAAAGGAAAAATAATCTGTTAGCAATCAAGCAGCATTAGTTACCTCTGAAGTCACTGTCCTCATTAAAACTTTGGCTTCCTAAACTCTAATACATTTTAAGAATGTATACTACATCCCATTTTTTGCATAGAAGCTTAGGAGCTAAAAGTGATACTATACAGTCAATAAGATTGACTACCCTAGGTTTGGTCATTTTCTCTCCAAAAGACATTGAGTGTTAAAAAGTCCTCCCCCCTACAATGAAACTCACATTACTTCTATAATCCATTCCCTTTTGCCAAGATGGTCTCTCTTACAGAGCAGTAATCAGCCATAGGTTAAACAGAAACACCAGAATAGGCCAAAGAAGAAACCCTCCCAAAATAACTGCTACTCAGAAAACCCATTTAACTGTTCGGTGAAGACTTTATTTCAAACTGAAAGCAACAGCTAACATCAGCTTCAAACCACTCTTAGCTGCTGACATAGATTCTCCATAAAGTTTGTGCCTCTCAGACAATGGCTTATAACCTCTCACATTGCACATTTATTTTATTTCGTAAGATTTTGTCCTCAGTCACACCCACATAAAAATGACATCAAATTTTCATGGGGTTTTGTTGTTTGTTTTGTCGGGGTTTTCCAAATTACATTCAAATTGTATCTTGGCAAGAGTTAGAAATGTGAGGAAATTGAGTCTTGCCAAAACCGTGGGAGAAAATACTCAACAGACATCATAAACTTAGACGTTTAAGGCATTAAGAAGAATATCAAAGATTCCAAAATAGGAAAGCATCTAAATCTGTTGTAAATTTAAATGTAAGAGAGATTCAAATTATTTGCAGATTTCATGTTAACAGACAAACTCTTCTCAGCTAAAACGGCCACAGGAATGCTGGAAAAAAGCTAAAGCTTTACATCCACCAATGTCTTACAAAGTAGGGACCAAACCCTGCAAGCAACAAGTGTAACTAAGCCCAAACTGACAAAATATGCAAGAATAAGAAAAATTTACTCTATTTATAATTAGATGTCACTAAGTAAAAACAAACAAATAAATCAATCCAGGTTCAGTTCTGGTTCAAGTGGTCACAAGTCCCTCACTGTATCTATGAGTTCCAATTTGAGAATTTAAGCAAGTGAGGAAAACTGCCCAGATTTTTAAGTGGACAAATTATTACCTAAAGTGTTTTTGAGATATTTCAATAACTTTTTTATTTCATTGCATCTCTATAAATAATTTTCTGCTACTTGTTTTGTTGGTAAATTCCCATGGACTAGAAGCAAAGGCAAGTTTTTATCATCTCTGAACCTTGCAGAAGAGATCTCACTCAGTGCAATGATCCAACCCTAACATGTCTGTGCTGCAGATGTGCCACTTCTGCTAAAAGTTACATGGTCAATACTTGAAAGATCCCTAATTCTTTGAAACATAATAGTTTTACTGACAATTGCTTCCTGGCTTCTCGTCTTGAATATCCCAATTCACCCTTCTCAGAGCTCCCTGAAACTGGCAGGAACACTTCCCTTGTATTGATTAATTGCCTTGGGGCTGGGGAGAGCAAGGATCTGACATCTCCAGCAGCAGCCAGTGGTGTCAGGTCACATGCAAGACAGAGGAGCATTGTGGCATAAACACCAAACAAATATATCAGGTTAAAAGGGCAGTTCACAATTTTCATGAAGTTGAGATAGAGTCTCTAAAACCTCCTTACTCATCACAGGAAGGAAGAGAAACTTTCCTTTCTGAGCGCTTTTTGGGCAGAGGCTCCAACATAGGACTCCACCAGCAGCACCATGAGGTCAGGAGGAAAGCATGTCCTCTGAGCCCCTGCCCCAGCAGGGAGCCAAAGTCCTTTCAAGGCCAGAAATTGCTGTATCTGCATGAATGAAAGAATGTGCACATGAGCAACTGAAAAGACAAAGGACCTTCTTCTTTTTTTTTTTTTTTTTTTCCTCTGGTGGGAATAGGGATTCAGCTGTGACTAAACTGAAGTGTCAGATGAATCCTGAAGACTTCCTGTCTCAAGTCTCAAACCACAAAGATGACAAAGGCTTGTATGTGGTGCAGACTCTGCCAAAAGCAGAGAAGGTGCATAGGAATAAATAAACTGTCTTTCTGCCTGAACAACCTGTTGTGGATTAGGTAAAAGTAGGGATTCCTCCAACTTCGGTGCACAGTGTAAGTGCAATTGGGAAAAAAAAAAATCATTGTGAGAAAATATTTTTTATCTACATACAGCAAAACATCTTGATGTTGTTAGCCTGTCTGGGATGAGAATTATGTTGATAGACACATGAAACAACACCTATAAGACCCCAGTTTAATTATTAGTTACAAGTGTTTATGATAATCAAACCCACATGTCTTGTGCAAGCACCCAGGTTCTCACCATGCAGGCGTTACAAGCCATGGTTTAGTTCTCACTCCCCCCTCACGCTGAATCATCGGAAAGCAGCCACAGTGGGTCTGGATACCAGACTAACAGGTTCACCAATACAATACACAGACAAAGCAATCCCTATGGTTTTTAATTCTCCTGCTGTTTTTCAGGCTGAGTGCTCAGTCCAGAACACGTCCACTGAAACACATCCCATTCAGTGTCAGGCCAAAACACACCCCACCAGAAAAAGTGACGCAATGGGGATGTAAAAAAAGCAAAACACACCAATTTATACACAGCTCTTTGTTATTCAATCACCAGGCAAAGCTGGATTTCACTTCTAATACTGAACTAACAGCAGCATTAGAAAATGAAAAACTCAAGTCTATTTTACTGGGCCGTGGAACTCTACAGTGTTTTATCAGAACACTCAGCTGCACACTTTTCCTCTAGTTTTATTTCCTTGGAGGAAACTTCACTTTGGGAAACAAAATCCATGTGCACTCCAAAACCAAAATATTTTTTAACAGTTGAAAGCAGATCTACATCATCAACAAAATCTAAAAAGAACTGCAACAAGCAGTGTTTGCCTACAGGGCTCTTAACAAGAGAATATTGGAGGGAAGAACACAAACCTTATTTCATAAGGAACTAAGCAAAATTGGCTGGTAATAGTCATCCCTGATTAATCATCATGATACTTTATTTTTCTTCATATTCTCCACTGAAGCTGAGGCCCTCAGAGCCTTGATGGCCACCAAGTAAGATCAGATCTGACTATGTGAAAGGCAGATAAAGGTTATCTGGTGAGAGGAAATGTCTAGTTTTAGGAAATCAAACATTAAAGCTCAGCCAGGCGTGCTGCAAAACCAGAAATGGAACTAAAAATTTAAAACCTATGCTTAACCACTACATCAGTTCTGACAAATAAAAACCCACCTGATATAGCACGATCAGTAATGGGAAACATTTTGCAAGTAATACAGCATTTAAAAATAGCTGTAATCAGCTGCTGCAGGTAATATTATTACAGAAACAAAAACATGTTTTTCTATATTATGCTGCAGTGCTTATGGGATATTGGTGACTGTCACCATGAATACCACGGAAGTCCATTAGAAAATAAGGAAATGAAACCAAGAATTGCATCAAAGGCCTCCTGGAGAATACTACTTCATTAAAATCACTTCAAATGAAACAAAATATAACAAAAACCTAAGAATATCACTTTTCTGATGGTTTTCGGTAACTCATTAAAGAAAAAAAATAAACCTATACTCCCCCCTGGGGATTATTTGTAAATGGGAGGAAAGCAGTAACCGAAAGAGCTTCCTGAAACACAGCTATGAACCTTTTCCTCAGAAAAACTAAAAAGCAGGACCTAGCCAGGAAATCACACTAAGAGCAAACAACATTGCTTTCCTATCAGTCTTCAAAACCTGAACTATTCCATAGTTCCATTTCTGCCCTTTTCTAAAACAAACCCAAACTGAACCCCAAACCAATGCCCCTTCCTCCCCCACCCCCAGAAATCAACATACCTTTCAGCATCTCCGGTGTGAAGAGATAATGGAAAGTAAAAAGCGCCTGGATTGTAGTTACACTGCCACAACAGCTCTTGACAATGGTGGCTTAGTCCAGAGCAACTGGCATACAATTACTAAAGAAAGATTGACTGAACATTGCACTGTCAGTGGAGACTCCTTTCCCCTCATGTAGGAAGTTGGCACTTGTACTTCTTAAGCAGAAGCTTTATTGTACATTGCAGAGATATTGATAGTCAGCAAAATTAACTCCTGTGGTTTTCAAGAGATGTTTTTAGATTTCTGTAACGAAAGTTAGCTTAGCTGTGTTCTTACATTCCTAAAATACATATATTTAATGTTTGGAAAATGTATTCAATCTACTCCTCAGAAGCAGCTGTGTTACTAAAGATCTCTTTAATGTGGTGGTGTTTGAGCACAACTCTCACATTGTGCTTCCACCCTTCAACAGCAATGAGAAGGCTTTGCAACAATGCAGAATATAAAGCAACCTAAAGCAAAACTGACTTAAAGGGGTTTGCAAGCTGTAAAATGCTATTAAATAACAGTCAGACTCGTAGTAACACTGGTCATGACCTCACTCAGACTAGATGTTTTCTGTATTAAATTTCAGCTTGCATTACTTCTTGCTTACAGCAAGAGCTATGAACTGAACAATGTGGAGTTCATTAAGCAATTCCTTGCTGTCCACAAAGATACTCCTCAACTCAGTTTTTTTCTTTTTAATTCTGTAAGACGGGAGAAAGCTATTGGTATTTCAGAAAATTATTTTAAATCACAAGCAGTCATTTATCATTAACATGTCTTTCATCCATTAGGCAGAGCACTGCAAACTCGTCCTCACATTGCATACTGAGGCACACTGTCCATCTAGCACAAGTCAAGATCAAGTAAGATTATCTAATTTCCAGATACTTCCTACTGAATTACGCTATTTCAGGATAAAGCTATGTGAATAAACCTTCACTGTTCCTGTCTTCACAGACAGAAATCAATTGTGTCAGATCTAAACCAGAAAACAGTTTTATAACAGAGTGAAAATAGGATTCTAAACCACTGTACACCTAAACATCAAGCCATTACCTTTCTAATGATCTGCTTTTGTAAAGTCACTTTTAAAACTTGTATTTTTTGCACTCTATTTATTTGCTTTAACAACAAAGCATCATTATTTTCTAAAATTTTCAAAAAGTATCATTATACATCCGAGTGGTTTAATCCCTATAGCAGAACTATAATGGAAGGGAAGTATTTCCATATTAATCTTAAATATAGGACAAAGAATGAAGTCTATATAATAACAACATGTGATAAGCACTTATTTTTAGGTTAATCCCAACATATCTGAAAGATATGCATGGTTTCAGGCTTTAAAACAAATGTCTACAGGGTCAGTATAATTACTCAAAAAAATCCAAAACCAAGTAAACTTTACTTCCCCATCTGAAAACAAGCAGTAATTTTAAGAAACAAACGAAGAGTCCAATTCAGAATTACTTTTTGCTGTATTTGTCAGACATCTGTGCTATGCAACAGTTCATATAAAAGCAATGGCACAGATGTTTCTCAGTGGTCAAAAAAAGCAAGATGAGGCCAATTAAGGCACTTTAGTTACCACTTCATCCATTGCAAACAGATGGGAACTTCTAAGACACTAAACTTTCTTCCCTCCATTTTCATGAGGGACTCTCAGGCGCAAACCTCCACTCACAATCACTCACAACAAATAGTGATGCCCTAATTTATCTCCTCCCCAACTCTTTATCAGGTTCTGCTGATTATTACATGAGCTACTCTCCCAAGCAACCTGACCAACCTTTATTCCATCAAGGACTTGGACTATGAAGGTAGGAATTTGAAAATGTATCCCAAATTGAATTTACAAGCTCTCGTCTTGTGAGAGACATTTTCTTGGTGATGACCTCCTAGTTTTCACATAAAAAAAGGTGATATTTATAAATATCTCCCAAATCTGACTGCCCTTGGTTTAACCCACCATGATATAGTTATGTAGACAAACCTCAAAAACATAACAGTAAAATGGCTGCAATTTCTCCAACTCAGAGGTGATATTTTGCATTTCCCTGGTGGCAAGCAAACTAAAAATAAAATGAAAACCAAAAACCCCCAAAAAACCAACACATTAAATGTTTCTTCTTTAACCTCCCTTTGATTTTCAACTTCCTGAGGTGGTATTAACTGTATGGGGGCCAGAGGGGAATGTACCTGAAATCAGAAATGAAAAAACATCTTTAAACTTAAATTTGAAGGGAATATTTTGACTTCAGTAAATAGCAATCTGCCTTTGGCACTTGCCATTGTCCACTATCTATATTTACTACTGTATTTATGTTCCCATGGTACTTACTGCAGCAGTCCCAAGAAATTGCACAGTCTTTACAAATCTTTTGCAGCTCTAAAGATTCCCAGCCTAAGTCCAAGGTACACAATGTGAGAAAGGCTGCTATTACTGTTGCTTAACTCGCTCTCGGTCCCACCCATTTTCCTGGCAGATGTGTAGGTATCATCTTGTACAAGTCACTGAGTTCTGTTTTTTCCCCCTGCAACCTTCCATTTCCATCCCAGCAACTTTCCTTTGAACTTCCAAGCAAGTCTATAGTTTGTTGGATTCACTTAGCTGCAGCATGTTTTGTGGTTCATCTAATTGCTACCTGACAAGCAGCAAAGTGCTATGTGCAAGACTGAATTTCAGCAGGAAGCAAGAGCTGGATCCTTCCATTAATTTAGTGTGTGGGCAGGCTTTCCAAAGGCATGGCTTAGCTACCTAAACCTGTTCAGCTCCTAAATTATGAGCTAAAGATTCCTACCTTGCTTCCAATAAGTGCATAGATTTATACAACCACCTTTGGATTAAAAAAAACAAAAAAACAAAAAAAACATCATTCATTACCTTTGAATTCTTTGGACAAGCATCACTCACCCAGTATCACTCAATTTCAGAGCAAGATAAAGCAGGAGAACTTAATACAACTCAGCTGACTGCATTGCAATGCACAGCACAGAAAGGCCATGGTCAGTGACACAAAGTTCTCCAAGACTGTTTCAAGTCTCACCAGGCCCCACTGAGTGAGCTACCTGGAGTAGCTGCCACCTCAAAGCTTAGTGACATAGCTAAACGAGAGAAGGGAATGTCTGTTTGGGAGACACTGTTTTTTCCACCTAGTTTTATTTTCAGGCATAATTACTGAAAAGTATTGAAAATAACAAACTAGCCCTGGGGAATAAATTAATTGACAAAGGTTTTGAGTAGCATGTGAACTATCAAATACAGTTTGTTTACATATTCCAAGGCATTCTACCTCAACTGAGTTCTGTAAATTTTCTGTCTCAACTCTCTCCATTAAAAAAAAAATATATTTCCTTAATCATCCAGCACTTAGTTTTGACATCCCTGAAACAAGTTATGAAAGATTTAGTATTGCAAAAAGAATTACAGAAAAAAAGAGTTTTCAGATTTTGAAAAAATTACTCAAGCTGAGGTGTCTTTCAACCAATTATTATTGTCTCTTCAACTGGCATAGAACAATGAAGCCTCTATTTTTCTGAAAAAGCAAATCACTTAATAACCAAACTAAAGTCAAAATACCTATGTAAGGGAAATGATGATGACTAAAGTTGGGAGAAAAATAAGACTTCAGAATGCATTCTTATCATAGTTTTCTTCAAGCTCATCCATATATGGTTTAGGGAAACAAAATACCCACCCAAGGAACCTATGACTCATAGAACTGAAACATGAGTTTTAACCATCATCTAAAGTGAAGCCTGTAAATTAAACAAAAAATAGTAAGAAAAAAGCATATTGAGCTAGTCTTACGGCTGAAAACCCTTTCCAAATTGGTTAACTTGAAAAACTATCTCAGAAAATAGAATTCAAATTATCTATAACATTTTTTTCTTGTTACCCCATCCTAAATCATGGTAATTTCAGCTGCCCTTAAGCTAAAAGCCTAGACTTCTTGCTTCCTGAAAGACAAAATAAAAAGATAAGGGAGGACAGCATGGTAAGGATTCATACTCAGGCAGGCAGCTAAAACAAATGTAATGGCTTTTGAGTTTACCAACTGCAGAACTCAACCCTATGGCTCATCTAAATTTTGTCTCTGAGGCCTGTGGGACATCAAAAATACCCAGGAGGACCCAGCCTCACCTATGACACTCAGGGTACGCTATGTTTTAAAAAGGTTTAGGAAAACATCCCAACAAACCCAGGGCCATCAATGAAATTCATCTATTGCTTTGTAGCAGCTGTGTTCCTGCACTGAAGAGCTGGAATCAGAACCACAGTAACTGCTCACTGCCTGCTTACTGCATCCAGAAAAACTTTTTCACCACCCCAAAAAAGCACTGCAATGTAGCAATAGAGGAATAAACAACCTGAAGAACCCTCCTTTCGCTTCCCAAGCCAAGCAATATCAATGTCTTTTGCCCTAAATAAGTAAATTCATAGACAGAGTGAAAGAAATTCCTTTGCAAATCAAACTATATCTGTGCAGATCTGTTTTAATACAGTAATTTCACGACCATAAGGCGCACCGGACTATAAGGCACACTTCCGGGTTTGGGCCAAAATTTTAGTCAAAAGGGTGCGCCTTATAGTTGTGAAATTACTGTAAATAGAGAGGTAAATATGCTCTCTATCGTTATAGGAAAAACAAAGCCGAAGACTTTCCATCTTTTCTGTTTTACTTTTATCTCTGTATTGCTGACACTTTTCCCAGAACTTTCACAGGTATCATGATCTCATTCATTTGTAGATATCCACAATTCTTTATCCTTCTCACTCACAAAGAATTATTATGGCAAATGTCTAGAGAAACAGTCCCCAGAAATAATATTTTAAAAATAGGTGGTGGCTTTTAGCTGTTCAGCAACTTAGAGATTTATTTATAAAAGTCCATGCTAAGTTACTGAACTTGAAAATATATCCAAAGAGTAAGCATCTGGTTTCCATCTGTCCTCATGGGAAACTGGAACGGCTTTAGATGAAAATAAAATATTGGGGCGCAAAAGAGCAAGATCTCAGAAAGGGACAGATGAATAGAAACAAAAATTGGAGGGTGGAGGAGATCTATCAAGAGGCTAAAATCACAAGTTACAAAATAGAAAGAACAGAAAACTCTGTTTTTGAGTCATATAATGCGGACAATGAGCAAATAACATACCTGCATTCAAATTTAATTTTAGAACTGAAAAAAATATATAACTTTTATACTAAAGAATGAGACTTGTTTACAAAACGTATGGACTTTAAAGCCATACACCTGAAAATTCTTGCCAACACATGCTAATGTTAAGCACCTACTACTGCACACAGGGCTGGCAAAACACAGTTTTGTCCATTTGTATTTGAGCAACCTCTAAGCAAAGTAGACTTGTAATTGTGTCAGCTGCACCTGCAGTTCCTCCAGGTCACACAACAATTCCATGTTCAAAAAACCAAGCTGCAATATTGCCTTATGCAGAACAAAGGGAAGCTTTTATTTGCCCTTCAAATATTTTGCCAACATTCAATTACAACTTACAAAACATCTAAACTGGTTTTCCACAAGGGGTACATGCATATCTTCCTACATAAATATAGTGCTTTGAATCTGTAAGTAAAGGTTTTGAAGGCAGTAGCTTAAATATCCCTTCCAACCTCCCAGACAAGCTACTTCTTGCCCCTTGTTTAGCTTCTCTTAATTTTGTTTTTTCTACTTTGCACATGAAGAAGAGAGGAAGCCAAGTGAAAACCTAAATATGTTAACTATCAAGTTAAAATATTTATAATAAGGAATCTGATAATAAAGAATTTCCTCTCTTGACTTTGCCAAGAATAAAGAAGTTTCTTTTGCAGTTTTTAAAAGGTGAAGTGTTGCCATGCCCTGACCACTGTGCAAACTAGGGTACTGGAGTAGATCCTCAGTGTAACACCTCTAACTATCTAACCATTGTGTTCTTTTAAAGCAGCAGCAAACCAGGGCAGTATCTAACAACTGATGGCCTCTTTCAAAACTAACCTCAACATCCTTGCATTGTAGTTCAAACTGTCAGCAGACTGTGTGAAAGTAGATAAAATCACAGAAGTGTAAAAACAAAAGATAAATAAAAAGCAGTAACAGCAAAATAAAATATTAGATTTTCCTATTCTATGGCACTAACCCATATTTTGAAGGTCAGCTTTGCTTCACATTGACAGTATCTCCTTAACCTTGCATGTGAACAGTAACAGCTTAAAATATTTTATTTATTTCTGTTTCATTTTGGGAGAAGAGGCACGAACAGAAGAATATAATTATGGAGAACACTCAATATTAAAATGGCTTATCTTGCCACCCTGTTTATACTCTCAAGCTCCCTTCCCATGGGCAGCCAGCATCTCCAGTTAGAATGAGTCAGTCAGTCTGACTCCAAAAAGCATCTTCTTCCAGGGTACAAAGAATAAATAAACAACCAAAGCAGATCTGTTAAACAGCAGGGCAAGGAAATTTTCATGGGCAGTGGGACCAGGAGAACACTGTCTACCCCTTTGGTTTCTTGGGGATACAGGTAGAATTTAAAACATCTAAGATCATGAGACTGCAAAGCAGCAGAACTACAAGACAGGACATCTGTTGCATGCCCAGATGCCAGGACCAAGGTTATTCCTTTGATCTCTGTTAGTCTGATCCTGACTTAGTCTTCAGCTGTCAGGTAGCCAACAGGGGTGAGTCAGATGCTACACTAGGTAGGAAGGGTGAGAACAGCAGGGGATCAGGCTAATTCATGATTAGTTTGATTTTCAAACCAGAAGCAGCCTCAGACAAGTTATTACCTGACTGGGACACACCTGCCATTACTTTCCTATATCTGATATTAATCCTGCCCATTCAATTATGGTGACAAGAGAAAGCGGGCCAACCCACCCCTCTTCTGCAGTGACTCAGTGGGTCCTGGAAAGTGCATTTCTAAACGAGCTGCCAGTTTCCTTGGGAGCCAGGAAAGCAAATGACACTAGATACAACATGCAGTTCTTCTAATGAGCTGGTATAATGCCTGTCTTTCATCAAGAAACTTTCAATGCCACCTTTACAAGTTTCACTCAGGGAGATGCCCTAGGCATGAACCACACCATAAGATACTCCTTTCAGATTGAGCAAAGGGAATCCCTTAGTCAGGGTAGCTAAGGACCAAAGCACAGGACAACAGAAAAAAGAAGAAACGACAAGCAGGGCTGAACTGCAGCCTCTTAAAGAGGAAAGCACTCACACAATCATTCAAATACACATCACTTAGGGCTGGGAACCACGACCCTGGAGATGGAACTTTGTCAAATCTGCAACCACATCATCTCTTTTTATTCTAATACTGATTAACTCTCAATAAGACAGAGTCATTTCATTAAGGGAAGGATAATTTGCCTTAAGAAACAGTCAGTAGCTGGTGAAGACGTATGTTATGGACCTCAACCAATGCTCATCAAGGAACTCTGCACTGCTGAAGGCAGGCCCAAAGAGCAATCATGGCATACAACTGCTGCTGTTTTCTTTGAAAACAAGAAGAGATGCTTTTCCCTATGTGATATCAGAGGCCAATCTCCCCCACTTTGTTCACTCACATCATTGAATCAAAATAGCAGTCATCTAGCAAAAAAACAATATTTAGCCTTGGGAGTCTTTGGAGAATTGAAGGAATTTATTGCTTGTGCTGCTGCTCATTCCACTTCAGGTTCAATAACCCATATGTGAGCATCCTGCTCCCTTCCTGCAACAACTCCTGAAACGCAGCCCCAGACTATACCAGAGATATGCTGGGATTCAATAAACTCTATGTTTTAGAAATGAGATTGGGCCAAGCTGTAACTTCTATAACAAGCATTTCAATTAGCAAAGGAAGGCTGCTGCTTAGTGACATAGTGCTATCACCAGGGTGAAAATCAAATGGTGGAAACACCTCCCAGACTCTGAGCAGAAGTATTTTCATCCATTTAACCACAGGGTTAACTATTTAAATCCATCATTCTGTTAGCCAGGAAAAATGGTGCTATATGACTTAACCCAAAAAATGTTCCCAGTGACCTGGGGGAGGAGAAAAAAGCATTAATAAGACCTGCTTTTAAAGAGATTAATTAAACAAAACTAAAACTCAACAGGAAGAGGAAATAGAATGGGTAACATACGGCTGGAAAAAGTATTTGTCAAGCCACATAATTAACATCTAATAAAGTTTTCTAAAATGCTGTAAATCAAGACAGACTGCAGGCTGTGGCAGCATATCTTTCAATCATTGCCATTTAACTCCGTGGACTTTGCCAAACCACTTACACATTTTTATCCTCCAAACCACTGTTAGGATGATGATCAATTCTCTTTAAATAAAGAAAAAGCTATCTTACCTTTGCAGAGTCATGTTCAAATTGCCTGTACATGCCTTGATCTTGTTTTGTGCTTCTAGATGAGTCATCCCATCTGTGCTTATCCCATCAATGGTGAGAACCACATCACCAATCCCCACGTTTGCTTGGGCTGCCTTGCCACCATCATTAAGCTGAAACATCACAAGAATGGTAAATGAGAAACTTCGAGAGTTTGTGTTTATATTGAACACAAAAATCACAATATTTTATTCACCGCACTACTTCATAGAAAGAAAAAAAGAAATGTGTCTTTTCTCCTTTGTGAATCCTGTGAAAATTACTGCAATACCTATAGGTATTCATTCTTATTTCACTTCAATAGCAGGAAAGTATTACACAGTATAGCCTGTTTTTCAAAATCAAAGTTCACTTCTGTGCTACTGGCCAGAAGCTATGGACATTCATGAAGAGACACAACCAAGGACAGGTACTCATAGTTTCCTGCACTCCAAGTTCCAGCCACCTTTCTCTTCATACATGAAATTTTTCTCAGCAGAGCAGAGAAAAAGGCTGTAAACCACCTTTTTTCATTCCAGATTTTCCACTTAAAAGTCTCTTCAAAGTTAATTTATTTGTCAATGACTGGTCATGTGCAGGGAAGACTTAACAGTGAAGCTGACTTTTCCCCAGCTGCAATGACTACAAGGTCAGACGTTCAACATCACAGACAGGATGACTGCAGGACATTGTTTTGCCTTTCTCTCAGTAGGTTTACAGGCCCCAGTGACCTGCAGCATATTCAAATCAGGATAAGAAAAGCCTCTTGAGAAGTCTGACTCTTTGATCAAGGTCACTGCAAAAGTTCAGTTCAAGCGCCTTGGTCCTCTTGAATGAAACAATATTGCCACAGAAACCTCTGTAAAGTCCACATTATTGGCCCCAACTGAACAATAAATCAATCTTTTCATCTGATGCAACTGAATTTCAACTACCTTCATTTCCAAGAACAGAAACAGAAATTAAAGCAACGCATGGTAAGATCTATGCTCCGATTTATATCCCTGATCCTCAATCTGCTAATCATTCTATAGTGGGTTGAAAAAAAGTAAATTCCCTCTATGTTTCCAGAAGTACTTCCTCTATTACAGCAGAGATGTTGTAGTTGCTGGTGCTGTGCACACAAAACCTCACAACTCTGTTCTCTGCCTGCAAGCAGGACTCTGTTCCTTGAAGAAATCACTGCTTTTAGGGAAGTGCTGCAAACAGCAGGATTACTTTATCTTCGTTTCCAGAAGTGGAATTGTGGAATTCGCCTTGAGCCAAAATGGTGCTTCACACCATGACTTGCAATGTTCAGGGGAGACCTCACCCCTCTTCATAACTGCCTGAAAAGAGGGTGCAGTGACATGGCGGCCACCCTCTTCTCCCAAGGAACAAGTGACAGGATGAGAGCAAACTCAAGTTGTACTAGAGGAGGTTTAGTTTGGATACGAGGAAAAATTTCTTCATGGTAAGCATTGTCAAGCACTGGAACAGAGTTTTTCAAGGAAATGGTAGAATCACTATTCCTAGAAGTGCTCAAAGTATGTGTGGATAAGGCACCTGAGGACATAGTTTAATGGTGAACATGGCAGTGCTGCTGCCTTGACAATTGGACTTGGTGACCCTGAGAGGTCTTTTCCAACCATATTTTCCATGATTCTATAACTTCTCAAAGGTAGGCAAAGGAAGGTTTCATCTCCTTTGTCTTTTAACTGCCCCTATTTTATTTCACGCAGTAGGGACCAAGAAGTTTTGGTTCCTTATTATTTTACAAAGTTCAGTCACCAGTCTCCACATTGTTCACTTCAACAGAAGTGAGGTTACATCTTGAAAACTGTTCTGTGGATAAAGAGGTAATAATGCATGAAATATGAAGGACTCAGTCTCTGCATTTGCGAACGGCAAACCTGTGGAAGGTGTCCCATCAGCCGATCCAATATGGTTAAGGCTTTCCTAAAATCCAAGTGACTAGGAATACATGACAGCTGTGACGTGTACTGGGTGGCATCTGAAGATAAATACTTTGAGAAAAAATATTGTGTAATGTTGCAAGACATATGCAAATGCAAAACTCCAAAAATATTACCATTTGACAACATAAAGACTAAACCCAAGAAATTCCACATTCAGTGCATGACTGCTGGCATTTTTCAATATCAATTCCATACTTGCTGATCGTAGTAGTAATCTTTCGACAACAGAGGAAATTTTCAACAAAATCAGAAAAATTTCCCATTTGGTGTTAACCTGGTGAAAGAAGAGGTCTGATATCAAGGAAAACTTGTCCTATCTTCAAATTCAAAATAGCAGCAAAGCCCTCAGCATTAAAAATCAACAAAGCTGTTTTGGCCAGAGCTGAAACCAGAGGGTGCTAACAAGGAAAAGTCTGCAGAGCAAGAAGTAAAGTAAGAGGCAAAGGAAAAAGGAGACACCCTGATTTCAAAACTATTTGACTTGCTGAAGTCATAAGAATTGCAAGTTGTATTGTGAATCCTTTCACAAAAGGCTTCAACAGAAAAGCCAAAAGTCCTCCAGAATTGGTGTTCATGCCCAAATTGTGAGCTAAGGGGCTGGTTGCTATAAAACACCAATCACGGAAGCCCACAAGCATATAGAAAGCTATGACCAACATAGCTATTTATAGGAAATCTCCTCAAACCTTTGGGTGAGGGGTGGGACCTGCCATAAACAGATCCCCAAACCGATACGCTATAGCATGCTGACATTTGCCAGCAGGGTCTGGAAAAGGGAAAGGAACGTAAGGGTGCTAAAAGCTAAAGGTCAAATGGATCACTATGCTTTGTGATTGGACTCCTCTGGTGAAAAAAATTTAGCTTTCTCAGAACGTGCGTAAATGCACATGATGCTGACATGTTGTAATTTGTGATGAAAAAAGAAAAGAGCAACTTAGACACAGTTCAGGACTAAGACTTCAAAAGCCAGCTTCAGAGTAATTATTTTCATGGAGGGGTGGGAGGCCTTACCATCCTCAGGAGTGTTAATGACAACAAATTTATTAATTAAAAACAAAGCCAAACATTTATGTTTAATTCTAGCGGCCAACACACAACAACCCACAACCAACAACCTGACTTTCAAGAGGTCATTCTTAAACTGTTGCCTGCAGGGGATGAAACTCTTTGCAAGTGCATGTGGGAGACCACTGTAAAATAATTTCAGTAAAACCACAGCATGAAACTTCCTGAAAATAGGTCCTGAAAAGAGTGATGAGTCCCTAGTTATGTCCACGGGTTCTGTTGTACAGACAGAGAATTGAATATGCCTTATAGGTGAGCCTGTCAGACAGACATATCCAAGCTGAACAAGAGTGTGAAGAACTGCACACAGAGAGATGCCAGAGTAGTAATCTCCTTATCTAGATGCAGTGAGTAAGACTTCTAAGTAACACCTACTGATTCTGAATAAGAGATCTGACTCACTAAGCAGGAGAGGTGAGATTGATACTTCTAGGAAATCACAGCCAGAGTGCGAGTGTTCCCTGAAAGTCCTGGTCAGCAGCCCCGGCTTCTGAAGCACCTATACTGAAGTGGGATTGAAGCTACAAGGGCAGTTTTACCACCGGTGCAAGAAGAATCTTACCACAAGTATATAAAAATAAACATCTACACTGAACACTGCAGGAAGAATTAGAACATTTGAAATAATTAAGGATCTTTTTCAGACTGCACAACCTGGGAGCCTCAGTTTTGACACTTGTTAAACGCTGGACTGTGCATTACCATTATAAACAATAAATTTGTATACATAATGAAGATTACATATGCCAAACTGTGTACATATTTGAACCAAAACTGCATAGATATTCAAAACAAAATCAAGAGAAAGGAGGCCCATATTTCTTGTCACAATTTAATTTTTTTACCTAGATTTTAAAAAAATTCAACAGATATAGAAGACATATAATACCATTTGAAGCTTACAAATTATCACCTACACATTTATCTCATTGCTACTTTTCTACCACTTTTATTTTTGTGCTGCACAAGTGATTTTGTTCTTAAAGTACAAATTTAACCTTAGAACATTATCCTAAGAATCCTAGAATTATCAGGAAAAAAAGGTAATCCTTAGAACACACCTTTATTAAATGTGCCTGTGTCACCACATGGAATCAATGCAACAGGATGTATATGGAGAAGAGTATAGCAATAAAATTACAAAACTGGCCATCCAATAATCCAGCTGAACTCTAAGCATCACAAATATTCTTCAAATCCTTGATGGATCTGTTTTAATTCTGTATTTATAGTGTAAGTCAAGTTTCTAAAGTCAATCGTGAATTAGAGCTACAAAAAAAGTAGACTTTTTTCCCTTGATGTTACACCACAGACTTGAAACCTACAAAACTGCCAAACCAGGAATGTTTCCTCCTACTTAATTCCACGTCTCCCTACTCTGCAAAACTCATTTGGAGACTGAAGGGGAGGCAAGCAGGAGAGACATTTAATGACCAGGCACCTGCTGAGGCCACTCACTCCCACAGCCCCGGCAGGAAACCTTTGCCCCTCCGCAGCAACCAGCTCTGCAGCTGAAAGCCAACAACCAGTCTGAGCCATGCAGGGATGCTCAGGATGCTTTTAATAAACACAGGAGAAATCATCCATCTAATGAGAGAGTTTAGCTTTGTTTGGCAAAAAAAAAAATTGAAAAAAATTTAAAAATATTGTTGTTCTTGAGGTTTTCAACATCAGGATTCCAAAACTGCAAATAAACCAAAAATATGTTCCAAATGGAGACAAAACAAAAGTAAAGCAGCTTTTCATCCAGGATGGACTTCAAAGTCAAGGTATAAAAAGTCATCTCAGCCTAGTTCTACAACTCAGGTTTTGAAATGCAAACAGCCCAAAATACCCTGGAACACAATTCTTTTATTGAGCAAAATTTTAGCCAGCACACTATTTTGTTTTGCAACAACAAACAGCTATTATACATTTACTCTTAAGCTTTAATTAGATGTTTTCAAAGTGTCTTTCCAGGGCAATTGCATGTGTGCACACACATGTGCATCTATCTCTGAGTTAATGCAATTTGCAAACTAATTAATTTCTATTTAACATATAACCAGCTATTTTTCCCTCACATGACTAAGAAGAAAACCTAACAAGCAACTCTTCTTTGAGCTGTCATTATTTTGCTTTTACACAGTAAGAAATGAATTAATTAAATTGCAGTTATTCATAGGACAAAGGTCTATTTGACTAGAGATGGAGGCTGCCTTTTATATTTTCCAAACTGTTTGCACTGAATCCATCCTAGCAGCAACCACGTTGTGCGATGGTACAACACAATCATTTTCCCAAAGAAAATGTTTTGTACTCTGACAGTAAATAACATTCTCCAATTGCACAAACATACTTCAATGTCATCTGCAACTCTGAGAATGTAACCCACTGATCCCAATTTAAAACTCCCTGGGCTAGCTGCTATACCTCCAGCTTGATTTTTACCTCTCAAGCATTTGATCCACAGCTGGCTGTAGCAATTCAGTATGAAGTCATGAATAATCAAAGCACAAGGCAACCAATGATCTTTTTGTCACAGTTCCTGCTTCTCTTTTGGCTTTTCCCTATAATAAATACAGTAATTTCACGAATACAAGCCGCACCATTTTGACTAAAATTTTGCTCCCACCCCGGAAATGCGGCTTACACTCAGGAGCAGCTAATACGTGAATAATTTTCTGACATTTACAACCCCAGAACTGCCAGCCAGGGTGCCGAGCCGAGCACCTGCCAGGAAAACCCAGGATTTCGCGATTGTTACAAATTGGTTACTGTGTTGCGCGGCGGGTGGGGCCAGCTCAGTGCCGGCAGCGCATGGTGGGGGAGGGAGGCAGGGGAACTCCCTCCTTCAGGCGTGGGAGAGGCGGGGGGCTCTGTGCTGACATCCCCATGGCTCAGGGAGGAGGCAGGGGCTCCGTGCTGCCATCCCCGTGGCCCGTGGGGTAAGCAGGGGGCTCCTGCCCCCGCCTGCCGCAGCAGGAGTAGGCAGGCTCTGACCCGTCTGTTGCCGCTGCGACAGGAGCAGGGGTGCTCCTTCCCCGCCCGCCGCCGCGGGTGCCGGTGGGCTCCGTCCCTGCCCACCGCCACGGGGCAGTGCCGGGCCAGGGCGAGTGAGCCCAGCGGCAGCAGCGGCCGGCCCTGAGTGGCCCCGCCGAGCGGCCCCACCGAGCTGGCCCACCTGGCCCCGTCAGCAGCCCCGAGCGGGCCGAGCCTGCACAGCCAAAGCCAAGCCAGTAAACCCCGCCCTGCCACGATTCTGTTACTATTTGGCGACTTTGTTGCACACGGGTCCTCACTGCGAACGACAGAGCGGCTTATACTCAGGTGTGGCTTATTTATGGACAAAGAATGACATGTTTGCCAACACCCGGAGATGCGGCTTATAGTCAGCGCGGCTTGTAATCGTGAAATTACTGTAATTTTAAGTAAGTAAAAAGCCAAAACACAACATACTCATTTAGAGACAGAACATTACAGAATAACCTTGCAGAACCACAACATAAGCAAAAGGCTAAACTCTTTTATTAAATGTTCTGCCTTTTCAAACCACAGGGCTTTATCTCCTTGCTACAATACACCATGCTAATATTTACACTCATTGCCTGTTACTACTTTTTTTTTCCCTAGCTTCATTTCACCTAACCCAAGTATCACCTTGCACTGATAATCAGTATTTTAACAGCAACCTCACAAACATACATAGAGCTCAAAGTAAGTGAAAAAGTGGCCCTTTAGCGAATTAATGAAAGAGAGGAGCAGAAGCTCACTCCAAAATAGAAGGGGAAGACACACTAATGCTCTGTAGCAGCACCAGCTCCAACTCCTACTCCCCCAGGACCTCACAACCCACAGAGCCTGAGTGTGGAGCACTCAGGGCCAACACTGATGACCACAAGCACAAATAGGGTAACAATGTGCTCCAGTGTGATATAACTAGTGGGATGGCTCACCAAAGCATTTCCTCACCTGCTTCCCTGATGGGAGGGAAGCAAAAACCTACACTCCAGACTCCTGACTTGAAGTCCAGCTTAAAACTTCATCATGAGAGGGAAAAAAAAAAAAAAAAAAAGCATCAGAGCACCTGCTCTTTGTGGCAAATAAGCTTTCTCTGCACTCAATGGAAACTGAGAGCTGTATCATGTTCCTCAAGCCTTTACTACAGCAGTATTATTCACATAGCCAACAGATTAGCCTGCAGCTTTGATAGTCGCTTCCAAATCAAGAACATACATGCCAGTTTTAAAGTCCAGATCAAATTTATACAGCTGAGTTATAAGAACCTTAATGCAGGGTTTGCTGTGGAAAGCGCTGACACAAGCAGCTATAAAAAGGGGTTATGAGACAGTCCTTCAAACAAGCTAAAGCTTTTCCCCAAACAAAGCAAGGATCAAAGTTAGCTTAGGTCAGAAAACCTGTCTGATTACTAGAGTACTTTGCTATGTATTGCCAGTAGGAAAGCTGCCCTCACCTCACTCCATGTGGCTGTACTCCTACTTGCTACATTTTCATTTCCCTCCTTTTTCTCCCTATAACTTCAACGGTGTTTTCAAGTCTGATTTATAAAGCTATAACCTAAGGCATGCACAGCACAACCATCAAATAACCCTTAAAGATAATGCATAAGGGAAAAAAGTGTAAGACAAAGCACAGACCATTCTTCTTGGTCTGGCTGTGGACCCCAACAGCAGGTCTCGTCCCAGTCCTGGTGATAGGGCTGGCCTTGCCTCCTGGCCTCCCAGATTCCCCAGGTCTGCTCCATCCTTTCCCTCCATAATGCAGCTCCATCACAGTGATGCAGCAGTGACTTGGCTGAAGCAGACCAAAACCAGCTCATTACAGCCCAAGGGAAAATGGGGAGAGCCCACAGGCATCCATCCATTTTGCCAGCAAAGAACCACAAAACCATCTCTCACATTTCCTTCTCAGTTCTGACAGCAGTAACCCCAACAACAACATATTTTAACATGATTGAGCTGTGTATCCCTATAGTCCCACATTCAGAAATTATATCAAAGAAAAACTAACACAGTTTGAGTCTTCCCTCTAAGCCAACATGGCTGAGCATGCCTGTGGGTTCACATTCTAGGAAAAAGACAAATGGTTTCAACACTTTCTTTTTTCCTTAAAATTTTTCTCTTACTGTATTACAACCTTTAATATTTATCTATTGTCTTCCACAAAAACAAATAAACAAAAAAAACACCAAATAAAACCAAACTAACTTGTTTTTGGCACTTTCAATGATGTATTTCTTGCACAAATCACTCATTCTATCCATCTCCTCACACACTAAACAGGGAACTACACATCTACAGAGAAGCATAAGAAGATGTTGACTATATAGAACAGAAGAGGCCTCACATAGCTTAAAACGCTCTTACACACAATTGAGTTGATGTAGAAAGGATCCAAAAATATACATTAGGTTTATGAAGCAGAGTAACTGCATCATGTCTAGGCCTTTTGAATACATGCTCTTTTATTCTACAATCACCTAACACCAAATAACTGAACTTGAATGCTAGCAGCACTTCCCAGCTTCCCTATCTTGCCGCAGAACAGGTTGCTAATAAGCAGGAACAGTTTCCACATGCCAGTGCCAGAAGGATTATTAAGTGGTGCCATCCCTCACTTGTCACGGCTTGACTGATCACGGTTTCCTTGCAGCTCAGCTATTCTGTGAGCAAGAACCTTTGTCACCTTCCCTTACAACAATCCAATTGCTGCAGGATGTAAGGAAGCAGAAACAATGTCAGAAAAGGTGCCTCCAGCTTTAATTTTTGACAGAACACTACTATCTCATGATTGCTGCAAGTCTGGTAGCGGTTATTAGAAAGCACAATCCCTGCTTCTGACCTTGCTGGTGTGAAAAGGAAGCAGCTAATTATACATACAGCAACGAATTCTGGTACAATTAATGTATTTACTATGTAGCTCGAACATTTTATCCAGGTACTGACACACAAGTTAACGTGGAAACACCAACTGGAATTCAAAGGATTATCAAAACAACTGGAATTCAAATAATAAACTATTCTTTAGTTCAAGTTCAAATGTAGCTCTAATGGTATGCAACAAGACTAAGCATCTGGTCTTGCTTTTCCAAGCCTCTAGAAGCATTCAGGAGTACAAAGACATGAAAAGATTGCCACCAAGATAGGATGGGCAATAACTTTTTGAATAACAAGATACAAATAATGTTCTGATTTGGAGAAGAAATAACACAATGCCAAAAAACAAGCTGTCAAAAAGACTAAGGCAAAATAATTCAGACATTGTGACTAGAATCATATTTGCAGGAAGCACGTGGGTAATTCCAAAAACACTTTTGAAAAATACTTTTGAAACATTTGAGTGATGGAAAACAATTTACAATTATGTGCCAGAATGTCTGAAGGTATTTAAGGCCCTATCATCCTTGAAAGAAAGTTTAGCTTTCACTAAGCATTCTCTGAAGGAGCTCAATTGTGTTCTCATGCTGCCAGCATGCCTTAAGAACCCTATTTATTTTAACGGGCTGCCTTCTCTTGGATGATTATTCTTCTGTTCAGAGAGTTTACAGAACTGATCCAGGTTCCTCCTCCCTGGGAAAACTATATGCCAGTGGGTAAAAAAACACTGCCTACTTAATTTCTCAGAGAGACAGGAAGAGAAGACGGAATGAAAATGTAGCTAGAAACACAACAAAAATTTGGTATGGCTGCTTTAGCTTTTGGGAGCTGCATGTCTCTCCTCCAGTAGTGGTTAGTTTTCAGGGGGTTTAGGGGTTTTTTTGGACAGCCAACACAAATTAACTCCACACCTAAAGCACATGATTTCTTGGGACTGCCTAACAGGCAACACCTTAGGAGACACTTGATTTGTATCAGAACAAAAGCTTCAAGCCTTTCTCATTTGAAGTAAATACTTTGGAAACATCCTAAGTTTTATTGCTGGGGCCTCCTGAATAAGCACAAAGCAAAGCAGACTTAGCTTTCTCTAACAGAGCTTAAGTGTGAAGTGACAAAAGGGACTGAGTTCAGCTACTTCCATCCTGTAAAGGCCATACACATGGAAATGTCTGCAGAGCATAAAATGGTGTGTGTCCTCCCTTCCCAGACAGTGTTATGTTTATCTTTTACAGATGATAAAATTAGTTCAACTAACTGAACATCCATCTCTTTAGTAATCTTAGCAGCCAAATACATGTCATCTTGTTTTCATAACGTTTTTGTGGTCTATGATTTAGCTCCTCTTAATGGGCTATACCTTTTCTGCATCAAATGTGATGCAATCACCCCATGCTTGCCAGAACTTCCAATTTAGAAATACAAGTAAACAATACATTATACTGTGTAATTTAAAGATAAATTTATTTTTTCTTCTCAGTACCTTTTTCCAGGACAAAGACTTGTACATGGCAGCAGTGAAAAGGAAAAACAACTAATGAAGCAATTCTACACGTGAAAGTAAAGCAGAGAATTAAGTGGGGAGAGTAAAACAAAAACTGATCTGACAAAAAAAACCAACCAAACAAAAAAAAAAAATCAACAAAAAAACCAGCCACTGGCAATAAAATGCTACTACAAATTGTCTCCCTCGTGACATTAGCCATTGCTTCACTTTCCCCTATCCAGAATCCAGGCATGCATAAAAAAGTGGAAAGCAACCAGCTTGCTTCAAAGAACTGAGATAATGTCAAGCTGCACCATATAAGTAAGGAAAAAATGGAGGCAAGTTCAGACACTGCAAGAATTGGTTATTAGCACAAATCACCAGTCCAGAGAGGACAGCTCACCTGAATGCCATCCCAAAATGTCACTCTGCAAAAACTGTACAAGTCCATTTCGAGGTGGAATCCAGGTGCAGCAATAAGAGCCACCATACCCACAGAACTAGCAGAAAAGGCTGCAGACTGAGCTGCACTTGTGTCAGCTCTCTGTTAAGCATGCAGCTCAGCACCCAAGGAGGAAATGCAGAAGAAATGCAGAGTGCAGAAACTTCTCCATACTACAACAATAGGGGCTTCATATTTTAAGCAGAAAGGCACTAAGGCTTATGGCACCTCCCTTTGGTAACATGGAAGAAAAAGGCAATCTTAAACATGTGAAAGATGACAACTCATTTCAGATAAATAAGCATGTTCTGAAGTGCATGGAAAATAACAAACAAACCAGTCATGGCTAATATGCTGACAGCACCCAAACCTTCACAAAAGCACAGTTTTATATGTGTGTTCTTCACACAATGGAGAGAGAACTCTTTAGAATTAGTCAAATGCAAACTTCTAGCACAAATAAATAAAACAAAAATAGGAGACATTAGTAAGTCCTTGTGGATATCTTGCCTTTTATACAGCAAGGGAATATTACAGCAATCATTTGTTTTAAGGCAGTCACATGCTGGCTAAAACTTCAAGTATGAAATATGGCAGAAAAGAGTCCAATAAAAAGCCCTCAGAAAACAAGAAACACATTTTAAAGCAGTTGCATGTCATTTAATAAATTCATACAGCTGTTCTTAGCTAAGACACACCAATCTTTATCATAAGCTGATAAAGCTTATGAGAACGTATAACAATTTCAAATTTAATTTTCCATTTTGAAATTACTTACATGGATATATATACACACACACATGCACACAACACACTGTTCGTTTCCTTGACTTTAAACATTTCCTTTACGTGATTTTTTTACACAGCTCCAGGTGTGGGGGTTTTGTGTATACATTTTTTAATGGATGTAAAACACTGGATTTGCTACTATAGACAGTGGTAAACATCTATATTCTTTAAGAAAATATTAATGTATAAATATTTTTTACACACACCTCTACATAAATAAAAATGCATTTGTCCTCTATACTAGAGACCTGTGTGAGGAGATCACATGAAAACTATCAGCATTTTTTGAGGCAGTGTACAACAAAAAGCAGCTGTCCAGAGCAAACAGGGAGCTATTCAGGAAAAAATTTCTGACTGCAAAATGAAGACCCTCAAGTTAAATAAATTTTCCTTACCATTCGATTGCCAAATGCATTACAGACACGCAAGACTAAACATGAACTCACACAAAACCTCCTTACTAAGGCTCCAGAGAGGAAAATGTTTGTGTACTTTTGCAGTTGAGAACTTTGACAAAATTTCTTGCTACTATATTTTAGCGATCTTCCGAGTTACGCTGCTGGGAGTTGCACTGTAACTAATTACAGTAACCTAAAGTCCGAGTTACGCTGCAAAAATTTTTTTTCTTCCTTGGACATCTGGAGATCTGAAAGTTACACACACAGCTAAACAATCAATAAAGCTGGTTATCAAATGGCTCTGAAAAAACAATGAAGAAAACTCAACCCTTCTAATTTACTTCCTGCAACAGTCTACCACTTGCTCTCAAGCTTGACACCCTGCAGTGGAATTTGTCCTACCATTCAAAGTCTGGGCTTGCAGAGGAATCCTGTAAGCTTAAGCTTGTTAGCCATGACAGCTCTTTGGTGTATTTTCCTTTTTTTTTCAGTTTTCACTTTCTCTCTCCTCCTTCCCCCAGCCAGTTTGTATGTATGTAGCCCTACACTACTAAACTAAAATCATTTCCATGTTAAGACACAGAAAATTTCATCCCTATCTGAAGCAGAGGTTACAATCACATCTAAGGAAACAAGCATTTAAATCATTTAGAGTCTTCAATTTTGCTGTAACATTCTGAAAAAAGAAAAATAAAAAATCCTATATACACTGGTGGTTACAGGCAAAGCTAGGAAACAATTCCAAGTAAAACAACAAAACACAAAAACACAAAATGCATTCATTTGTCCAACTTGATCCAAGACAGATGGTGTAGAAAGCTTGCAGGTTTGGTTTCTTTCTGCTATTTTTGTTTGGTGGGTTGTGTTTATTTCTTTTGATTTGTTGGCTCTTTTGTGGACTTTTTTTAGTGTGTGGGGGTTTTTTTTGTTTGTTTCAGGGATGTTTCATGTTACTATGATTGCTGACAATTGTACAAAATATTGATCCTTCAGTGATCACAGAGATTTCCATGTGATTTAAACTCTTCTCCACCTCTGAGATCTAGACACATCCTCTTGAATGCCTCCAAAGCTAAAGAGTAAACAAACAAGGAGAAGGCTTTTGTCAAACATGATAATACAGATGACATGTTAAGTCCATGAAACTTTCAGGCACATGATTTCAGTTTTTTCACTAACTATTCAATAGCAGCAACAACTTTTACTGTAGGAAGACTCCTGTTAGACTTAAAGGAATTTCTAAAAGCAAACATTACTTAAAGAATTGCTGGAAATAAGACTTTGGAAGAGTTTTAGTTTAAAAAAGTAACAATGAGTATCTGTGCTTTTTTTTTTACCTTGTTTTTCTTGAATTCACCATAAACTATACCAAATTAAGAGCAAAGTTTCTGGTCCTTATAAATAATGCTCTTTTTGACCAATATTTTGGTTACAGCCATGATGATTTGGTTTTTTTTGTCTTGCCCTACTACCCTGAATGTTACTCAATTTTGTATACCTCAAGTTTGTGTAAGCCACTCATTAATAAAGCTCTGGTGAAAGCTCATAGTGTGAGTGACAACTTATCCTTTGGCAGAATAAAGAAAATTTCAAAATGAAAATATATTCAGAATAAATCATGTTGGATGTTCACTGCTGAAAGCTTATCCTCAAAAGAGATTCTCCACCTTATGCCTCTCTAAAGCAGTGAAAATCTTTTCACCTACTGACCAAAACCAGCAAGTGGGAATATCCAAGAAAGTTGAAAAGCAGGGCAGGAGAACTGTCCTGGAAGGGCTACTCTGCCTTCATGCAGCTTCCTGCTTGGAGGTTCACCCCAGTTAGGACTGCTGGCAAAGCGAGTACCTGCTCCTTTCCCCACAGCAGGATGCATCCATCAGCTGTGACAAATATTCAAACACACAACTTAACACATATAACTCACTTCAGTGAGACAGAAACCTTGAGCAGTGGTGCATTAATGTTTTCAAAACAGCTCCTCAAAACAAATAAAATCAACTTTCAGCTGCAAAACTTGGGTTGGGGGAAAGAGCCCAACCAAGCAAAGTCACCCCTGTATGTTGAGGTGAGACAGGGAAATGCAGTTTCCAAAATTACCAAGGCTCCACCTCTAGTTTATGGGAACATTCAAAAAAAGGCAGAAATATCACAGTCCTGCCTGCTCCCTCTCTCCCCAAACATCATCAGGCAGGATGAGATGGGTTATGCTGAGGCCATCACAGGTTCAGGCTGGCCACCAGAACCAGAAGAGTCCAATGGCTTCCCACCCAAGATCATGATTCAAGGCACACATTATCAATCACCAAACAGCAATAACATCTCTAGTCCTGCTTCTGCAGATGCAAGGCAGGAAAGACACACATGGAAGCAGAAAGTGAGACTTAATGTGCAGCCAGTGACCTTTGGTGAGCAATGCTCTCATGTCATATGAGCTGGTGATATCAAGGATTCACATCAGCCTGATCTGAAAACACACTGTTAGCGTATTTCCTGCCCATTTAAAAAAAATTCTAGGGGATAGCTTTCTCTTCATAAGCGCATTTTTAATTCAACCCTTTTCTAAAAGGAAATGTTCAGTGGAACAATGAAAATGCTACTGAAGGATATGAGCTCTTCACACAGCCATCCATCACGTCATTCTTGAAACTAACAGCTTCAGACATTCCTCTCTGACCACCTATTAGAAGGCATCAGATATCCTAGAATTATGCAACTTAGCAGAGGGAGGTCCTAGATTTACAGCACACATCCCTGAGTGGCTCTTCCAGACACTGAATAGTCTGGAAGCATTTCTTGCTAGTGCTCAGTTACAGCCTGTACTGCTAATCCACAGAAAGGTTTGATTTTCCAGGGAGCACAAGGGTGTTTTCCCTGTATTCTAAGCTGCTAGATTTAAGCACCCAACTTAGCACAATTATAGCAATGAAAATGTTTAGGCATGCTGAGAATAAAGGATCTTCATACCTTAAATACAAACAAGAGCACACAGTGATCAGAATTTTAAATAATTAGCACCAATGTGGCTAGAAAATATGTTAAGACCTATCCCTACTTGAATTTACTACTGAAATTATTTTAATATGCTTAAATTGTAACTTTAAAGTTTTGTTTCACTCACATAAAGCAATTCAAGCTGACCTGGAACAATCACATGCAAGCTAAACTTGTATTACTTTCAGCAGGAGTCTTGCAATTGGTTACAGTGAGAAAAAAATCCTATACAAGAAAGGCTTGCAAAATAGTTGTACATGCCTTTTTTCCTTTTCCCCTCCAGCTTCCCAATAAGATTGTCCTTTAACCTCTTGAACACTAATTGGACAAGGTTATAATAACTTCTTGCACACCATAGTATTCTATGTTGGTATACTTTGATACAAGAAAGCCTCTCATAGGTGAGGTTCTGCAGTGCTTTTTGAGTATAGAGATGAAGAACAAAAGCCAAACCACACTAGCAAGAGGGAACAATAAGCATGACAAAAGCAGAAACAGGAATAAAGTTGGAGACCTTAGAAGTAAAACATTTTCTCAGAAATATGCCCACTTATAAATGAAGTTAGGGAAATAGCAGATTAGTGTGGCATTTTAGGTTTTCTTCTCCATCCACATATGGACATCTGTGACCTGACAGGGAGATTAGATCAAATGGAGACACTGAAGTTCCTTCTTACAATACGTGTATTATTCAAGAGCATGAACTGACAGAGCATTCACGGCTGAAGCACAGCATTCATTCCCTTACCATAAGATAAATTCATGCAATTTGCCATCTATTCTAAGGAAATGATCTGAGGGAGGAAGTAATTACAGAAATACAGAGAGTGTGAGCCTGGGCACCCTCAATGAGACCATGGTGCCAAACTCAGATTTCTGCAGAGAACTCTACCTGATGCAAAGTTTGGGCCAGATACTAGCAATGGTAACAATATCCACCTATAAATTTGATACTAACCAATTCATTTTATACTTAACCCTCCCCCCAGTGAAAGACATCCCCAAAACCCTTTTAACTCGCACCATCACCATGGCACAGGGACTGCTTTAACTGCTCTCCTGAGGAGTTCAATACAAAAGGCTCAGTGTTCCCACCAATAAAGGAGAAGTGAACATGCTCTCCTCCTAGGCCACACACTGAGGGCAGCAGATTGTCACACATGTTCCCAAAGCCTGGGAAATAGTAACATCCAAACCAGGACTTGTGAGTAGGGGAAAGAGGAAAATCAGTGTCTTGCAAGTGTTTCCAAATGAATGCAGGAACACAGGATGATGGACAAGGACATGGAAACTTGGGCACTCCTACTGGGATGCTGCTAATTGACTGAAGGGTCAGTCCCACCCTCTCTTGTCTGCGTGCTCCACTACCGCTGCTAATACAAGGAGTCACTTATGCAGCAATGAAAGGATAGTTGTTAGCCTGACTGAGAGTTACTAACCAACTGCACCTTGAGTCGGAGCCAAAAAAACAATTCCCATCTCACACTAGGACCACTCACCTGGTGACTCCAAGGCCTCTGTCCCAGGTGTTCATCCTGCGAGCTCCCAGACTTGGTTGGTACCCCCAGGAGATCATCCATCCCAAGGGGACATGCCCTCCTTCATCTCCAGAAGCCAAGAGCCCAGCCACTCTCAGTGTCTCCAGATATTTTGCCACCCCAGAGCACCCAGAGGACCTATTATGGTAGATTCTTACTAACATGAATTTCACCAAGTGTTTCATTGCTTCTGAGGCACTTGTCCCATTAACTAAACAAACCAAATGTGCCAAGGGAAGGACCAGTACTGGCAGCACTCTATTTTGTAGCCAAGACTCATACTGAAGAGCATGGTAAGACTAAAACTGAAGAAATTAAATTCCAAGCCCTTCAGATGCCTGAGCAAACCAGTTCATTCCTTCAACTCACTGCACTTAACTGCAAGGAGGAAACTCAAGGCTTTGAGAATTAAAAATATATAAAACTCAAATAAAAATGACAGTAGCACAAGATGTGTACCAGGCCAGAAGCACAGTTTCTTCCACATTCCTATTAAATTAAGGAGGTGAAAAAAACCAATACTGCATAAACAGTATAAAAAATAATGCAAAATGTAAAATACTGCATGTTTTCTGCATAAACAAGACTTCAAGCAGAACATTATCTTTCTTTCTTCTTCCAGGCTAGTGCAAGCTACTGATACAAACAAAAAAATAAAAGAAATACCAACCAAACATACAAAAATCCTGGTGCAGCTTAAAGTTTGCATTCAAATGTCAATGTGTAGTGATTAACCTGCCTGAGGTTACAGTAGACCTCCCTGCTTGTCTGTTACCATCACATGCACTTCCTAAACACTAACCACAGTGCTCACTGAACATAAAATAGCTGTCATTCCTCCTCCTCTTGCAAAGAAGACACAAGCAGGTTGGTTTTCATCATCCTAAGGAGTACAAGGCTGATGTAGCAACTTAGCAGCAGAAGAGGCAGGTTGGAACAACAGTGATCAAGCACAATCTGATGAAGAACAAAATCATCTGTCACATTCAAACATATCAAAGTGTGCTCATTACAGCCTGGAGGAGAGACAGCAACACAGAGTCCTGCAAACAAAAAGCTGCACAAAAGATACAGAAAACGAAGGTATCTGAAGTAAATAATTTGTGAAGTATTACTAGTCAGATACACATAGATTTAGATTTGTATCACCAAATCTAACCCAGGTCAGCAACAAGTGATGGTTAATTTCTCAGCACAGGTGGGGAAACTCTCATGTCCCTGGGGCGGGATTACATAAACCTCCCCAAAACAAGAGGAGAATGTGCTCTAACTTTCAATTTATATCGTTAAACATGACACTTCAATAACATAATGCCCTGCAGTTACAGGTAGTTCTCCTGAAAACCACATTTAACTGAAAAGTTGATGGTATTACCCAGCAAAAATGAAAACAAAGTCTATTTCTGTGCTCTTTTAGCATACCGTGTGAATGGATGAGCAGTGGTGGTGGCACAGGGAGAGGTTGGGGCAGTACATGGGGTCAGGGGAATAGCAGGATTGAAACAATACAGACTGATGTCAGTGCTTACAGTTGTGCCTTCCTACTCAAGGTTATTGGAGATGGAACTAAGGAGCTCTCAAACCATAAAGCCCAAACTTGTAATGCCAGAGGAAACACCCCAAGACTGGAAAAGAATTTTTAGTGACGATGGAAACCACATAAATACACATCACTGCAAAGGCAATTCCAGGCAAGCTCTAAGTTTCTAGTATACACTGCATGAAGAAATTAGTACTAGCCACAGAGCTCACCAACCCTGGCCCTCAATGAAAAACATGTCTATTTCTTTTTCCTACAAATATGATCTTTCTGATCCACTGATCAAATGACAGATGTTTTAGCTTGCCATAATTAAATATTTCTAAATAATATTTTCTAATTTTAAATAGGGTCCAATTAATACATTTTAGCATGGTTGCTCAAAAATCTAATCTTGGTCAAAAATTCTTTCCCTATATATACACCATCTGTAAGTAAAAACAAAATCACTTTATCCTAATTTAGTGCTACTAAAGGCGTGAGGGTGGTAAGGAACAGGAATTAAATGGCTTACAGCCATTTATCTCCAGACAGACATGGTTTAGGAAAGGAGAGCTTTATCTTCAGAACTGCATGTTTAATTTGGTTAAAAAAAAAAAAAAAAAGGCAACAAAAAACCCAATCCAAAACAACCCCCCCAAAAAAGCAAACAAAACCAAAAAGCTAGCACCCAAGTCTGATTAAAAAGAAATGGAAGAGCAAATGACAGAAAGAAGTCTCCAAAACAGACACAGGCGCCCCAGAGCCTACGTGTTGAACAGTGTACTCCAAGTGTGGTGTGGGCTGCCCAGCAAGGGTCTAAACTTTCATCTGGTACTCGGGGGACATGAATGCAAGTTATTTAAAACCACGGCACATCCAGTCGGCACGTCACTTTAACATTCTGCTATAGATTGTGTTACAGCTATGCTTTATAATGAAACTTTGGCTTCATCTCCAGTTCTCTGGTAAAAGCACAGCAGTGCCACAGTTTCAGAGTTTTAAGAACTACAGGAGATGGTTAATGCTTCTGCCAAATCCAGATGTGCAGCAGTATCACAAAGGCAGTGAAAAAATGCCATAGGTTCTTGGGAAAGGATCTCACATTGAACAGAGATAAACAAGTTGAGTTTAACTATGATCTATGGTCTCCTGATCCGATTTACAGCTCTGCTCTTCACTGTTTAAGCGTGAACAAAGGCCTTGTTTTAACGCAGAAATAACAAAAGCATTCAGAAGTATCCACCTGAAGTATACTTAGCAAGAAAACGAAGGGCCTGGGTGGTTTCCCAGAGCCAGGGTGAGCCAGCAACACAGGAAAGCACAAGAGGTCAGCAGAGGCAGGGCAGGGAGAGAGGCTGTGCCGTGCCCCAGCAGCACACACGGTGTGACGCACTGGGACACGGGTCAGGCGGGACCAGGGACAGGCTGTGCCATAGCTGGGGCATTACCTGCACACATGCTTCCCACTAAAGGGCAAGGCAGAAACGGAACAAAGCACTGAAACATTTCAGACCTCTGCTCCTCCACAGGGTGGGACACAAACACTCCGCTTCCAGCAGGTATTTGAAATGCAACAAATAAGAGGAAACAATTTGAGACCTTTGCCACTTGTCTCTCTTCACAGTAAAATTCATCCCTTCTTCTCTAAGACCCCAGCAAGGGAAGGGGCTTGAAAAAAACATAAATCAGGTTGGTTTTCACTGCAAATTCAAGCACAATTTAGCAACTACCTTTTTTTTTTTTTCTTTTTTTTTCTGCAGTGCTACCAAGTAGGCAAATGGTCAGGCCATAGCAAACTGTAGCATGTATGAAGCTGCCCTACAGGACACAGCCCAAGCCACACCCTCCCCACAAGGTGCCGGTGCAGATCCTGCTCTTCATGGGAGCCAGTTTCTAACCCTGGATCGAGAGCTGTGGTGGGTGCTTGCAGGCACTGAATCTACTCCAAACTGAAACTGCAGGGCTCAGCGATAATGTATAAATACATACTGATCCTGAAGGTTTTGGTAATAGGGCTGTGCTGAAAAATGTTTAAAGGCATGAGCCTTGCGCAGGTATTTGTTACCACCTCTGTGTCAGGGCTGGTATGCATCAATAAAAACTGGGCCTGGCACGACAGCTTTCCAGTGCCTGTTGGCAGCACATCAGATTGTACTTTGAACAAAAAACTTAGTGTTGCAACATCTCCCTCCTCACCACTAACATAAAGCACACAGAGAGACATATACATGCACTTTTTTTGTCTACACTAAAAACTAATAAACATGAAAGCCTTCTAATGTCAACATGAGTCTGTTTAATCCTCGTAATAACTTACAAATTGGCTTTTCAAGAGCTTCGAGACATTCTTGACTAAACAAAATAACATTTCATTTATAACTCAAAATATTTTCTAATGAGTACCAAAGTAAATGTTTCAATGACTGCTAATGAGGAAGAGCTTTTTCAGAGATATCTCATCCTCCCCTAAAGGGTGTGACTATTTGTGTTTTGATTCCTGCTTTTTTTTTTTTTTTTTTTTTTTTTTTTTGGTAGCCTGGCTCTAAGATTATATTTTTTTTCTCCCAATGAAAAATATTTGAGTTCTCAGGAGAGCTGCAAGTCTTAGAAGAACTGGAAAAGAGAAACAAATTACAGTTTCAGGAGCATTCAAGACCGGCAGGGAAATGGAAGACCAAGGCATATTTGCAAGGAAAATACCACCTTCTTATTCCAGTTTTGCTATAAAGGAAAAAAAGAAAAAATTGTGGAAAGGAAAAGCTGTAGAAGGTAAGATCATTATGGAGAGTGCTGGCAGGAGGTGAGCACTCCAAACCAATGATATGAATCCCCATACCTGCATGTTTGAGTGTCCAAACTTTAGCATCTGCTTATATACTAATGCACAGCAGGCAGAGTTGAATGGAATTTGCCCATAAACAACACAAAATTTCTTATGCACCCTGAAGAAACATAAAATATTCACTCAACAGCCAAATCAGCTCCATGCTGTACTCTTCATTTGTTCCTGTTTCCAAAGCCAAAGCACTTTCATAGAAGCAAAGAAAATTCTCTTGAAAACCAAGGTTTTATTCATTACTTAGGAAAATATTCATTTACTAGTACCAAAATATATTTTAAAATGTGGAAGAAAAAGTCTAAGCTTTTCTTTTCTAAGCAGTTACTCCTTGTAGGCAGTGAAGAGGTTATACTTAGATTAGCTACCAGGAAGAAATTCTTCACTGTGATGGTGGTGAGACACTGAAACAAGTTGCCCAGAGCAGTTGGGGGTGCCTCATCCTTGGAAATGTTCAAAGCCAGGTTGGATGGAGTTCTGAGCAGCCTGGTCTAGCAAAAGGTATGAGAGCAATGGAGCTAAATGATCTTTAAGGTCCCTTCCAACCCAACCCATTCTATGAGTCTGTTTTGTTTTTTTTCAAGTTCCATTTCAGACTAGGGTAAATTCCTTTCCTTTGCAAGTTTGCACGTTGCAAATTTGCTGCAGTATGCAAGTCTGGACTGTCCTAGGAAGTACCCCAAGAAGCCTGGGAAGGAGGCACCATGCTGGTGGAGGTCTGTAATGCAGCAGAGATAGAAAGCATGAGCTCCACACCCAGAGTAAACACACAGGAAATGCTCAAGTAGATTACTGTCTGGGTGAGCCAAAGGAGGAAAGTTCAGAGGGTATTAACATTTTTTGTATCTGACGAAAAACGGACTACAAAAGGTATGAGAAACAGATTTGTCACTATACAGCTTTCACACATATCCAGCTGCCCAAAATGCTAAATGGCACAATTCAAAAAGGAGGCATCATGCCAGCTGTCATATTCCTCTATATCAAGAGTGAATTAAATAAAGAAAGGAAAAGATATTAAGGCTAGAGTTTCTCTTAAGGGGATTGTATTAATTCATTTTTTTCCCCATGATGTTTTAGTTAAAAATCCAAGAGCTAGTCTAACTTACAATACAGAGCACTGTCTTGCACTGAAATCCAGCTTCAAAGTAAATGCATGGAAATTATGTCCTGTAATAACCGTGTAGAGTACTTTGCTTACACATTTGTTACGTTCTGCTCTCAGTTACTTATTCTAAACAACAGCATATGGAGACATAAGGCACATTGTAAGCAACATTCTTTCTTCTCTACAAAAGGAGTCATCCTGAGAGTTTACATACATTGTAACCCCCACAGTTTACGATTACTGGGCCCAGCCCAGATATGCATGCAGCATCATCTAGACTTTTTCCATACCTACTTCCAACATCTTTATGTTGTAGTGCTTTTGAAAAGTATCACAAACTTATAAATCAAGTAATATATTTCCTGTACATCTTCCAGAAAGATTCAGGTTACTATTATCCACTATCTACTTACTCCAACATTTCCTCACAATCTTTCCTGCCACACTGCATCCTCTATTTACTTCACCCACATGACACATATCTGTTAAAAGAGCAGCAAATACAACAGGCAAAGAAGCTTTGTGGAGTAATACAGAATTTTCACCAGCTCAAGTCTCATCTCCCCCAGATCAGAAGAAACTAGTGAAGCTGTCCCAGGAGAGGGGTAGACAAGGGGACTTCATCAATGCATGTAAGTATCTAAAAGGAGAGCGCTAAGTGGATGGAGCCAGGCTCTTCCCAGTGGTGCCAACCTACAGGACAAGAAGCAACAGGCAGACAATGATGTACACGAGGTTCCAACTCCTGAATGTAAGAAAGAACTCTTTTACTCTGCAGGTGACTCCGCACTGGAACAAATGGCCCAGAGAGGGTGTGGAGTCTCTCTCACTGCAGATATTCAAGAACAGGATGCAATCCTGTGCCATGTGCTCCAGAACTGCTTGAGCAGGGAGGCTGGACCAGATAACCCACTGTGGTCCCTTCCAGTTTGACCCATTCTGCAACTCTGAATCCTTGAAAGACAAAAGAAGCTCAAAACTTTCTTCATTAATAGGTCTATCCACATAGCATGGAAGTTTGGACACGCCTCTGACAGACAAATTACAGAAATAAATGTATGCATTCACCCATCTTTTTAATCTGGAATACTGCAAGCAGAAGAGACCCTCCACACACTGCTCTCCTTACATAGCTCTCAACCTCTTTATTTCAGTACTGCACCAAACAGCTTGTTCACAGTTGCACATTCAGTACTTGGAGAAAAGCAATTACCAGCTCAGTTCTCATTTTAAAGCTTGGAAAGACCTTGTTGAGTGTCCCTGGCAAGTCACACCCAAGAAATTCACAAGGTCAATACTTGGACTGCCCACCCCTCCCCACACTGCCAGAAGTGGCTCCATGGCATGGTGGGGGACATGCTGCCTCTCTGCCTGCAGCACCCCACACCCCAGTGCTTAATGAAGTCCTGAGCAAGAAATTCCCACACACATCCACTGAAAGCCTTCTCCATTTTTCAACATTCCAGGCCTGCTGCATCTTGCAATGCCTCATAAAAACTAATAGAAATATACTTCCCCCAGAGCACAATCTGTCAGAGGATAATTCACTTAGGACTTGGTTGAACGAGTTTCAGGGCACCATGGCCTTCCTGGAAGGCAGGAAGATTTATTCAATTATTCCACATATTACCACTACCACTGCTTTTGCTCTGCATATGCTGACACCAGAAGCTGGAGCCACCATCAATAATCAGCCAATTTGCCCGATTTGTTTTCCTAACAGGGTAAAATTCTACCACACAGGACATGTACTGTTTAGTTCTGAAGATCACTAGCAAGCCAGCTGCTCCATAATCCACTTTCCTCTACCACATATACATGAAACTGCATACACCATGTCCCAATAAAACAGCTTGTAGACAGTCAACAACACTTTGGTCACTATGTAATTGATTTAAATACTTTAATTTGATGCACTGTTTTCAGAAGTTTGGAGATTTGACATGTTCTCTGTTTAATTACAGATTATAAGAGATCTGTGAAAATTTGTTTCGGGAATTAGGAAAAAAAACCCCAAACACAAGAAACATATTTGGCACAGCTCTATGCCCAAAAGTCCTGAAATATTTATAATGCTACTTGACCAGCCAGCACTGCCACCCTCACACATTCAAAAATCATGAGTCAGGCCCTAGAAATAAGTAATGTTTTTTAATCTCACAATTTGATTGCCAAGATACACTCTGAGGTTTTTGCTGAGCTTTCCATCTTACTTTTCTTAAATCTGCAGTACAAGACCAAAGGATTATTTTGATGACTTAAACTGAATTCAGATTTTGATACAAGCACATCAACACAAAGGACTGGGAGCTTAAAAGCAGCCCCTGCAATGCTCCCCTCCCAAAATATTCACAGTTACTTTTACACTCAAGAAGAGCAGCAGCAAGTGATTTCCTCTATAATCTTGACTGCAGCAATTTTGGAAGAGCTGCTTTAGGAATATCTCTTCAACACATAGGAAGACAGCAAGAGGCTGAAGACAGCTATGTGTGGTCCTGATTAACATCCAGATGAAGTTACTGGTGCATATCACAAAGCACTTCCTCCTCCTTAAGGGATGACTGGCAAAACAAACTCAGATCTGTTGCACTGCAGTGAGGCCCCTCTGATGACACAGATTTTGGCTCCATTTTATTCAAGCCTTTCAACAACCTTTACTCTTCCTCCCAGTGTGAAGAAAAAGGAGGGGAGGGGGGATGGCCAAACTGGAATCTTCTGTGTGTTTTTTAACCAACACTTTGCTTGTAGACTCCATTTATTGATGAACAGAGATCAAGCCTATGAAGCTGCTACCTTCTTTATGACATTTAACCCTATCACATTTTAGCAGCCTCATGGGCAAATGACACCTGAACCCCACGTGCTCTCCTGAATCAGAATGGCCTGAGGCAGCTGAAAGAAGGAAGCCATTAGCATTGCCATGACATTGGGACAGCAGAAGAGATCTTGTGGCAGGCTCCAAAAGACAGCCTCACACACTGGGCAGCAAGAAACTGTAATACATAGTCGAGTCATGCCCAGGAAGATCAAGAATCTGTCAGGAAACTAAAAGCCAGGAGACATCTCTAGACCCATTTCTCCACCTCACATATAACACCAGCTACAGAATTTTCCCTGGAAGCCAACAGCACTTTTGGGGCTGGAAACCCAAAGCAGCAGGTGCTGCTGACAGTGTTTATTCAGGAATCCAGGGGTACCCAAGTGCTCCTAAAAGAGCAGCTTGTTTCTTGATGCTAAAGCATTTCCTTTAACTGCACCAATAAAACAAAAGTTGCCTAAATACAGCCCTGCTTTTTTGATTGAGCAGAAACCCAGTGCTGGGCACAGTAAGGAAAAATGTGAAGGAAAAGGATGGTTACAGACTTTCAATGCAGTACTAATACAATTGGAAACAGAGACAAGCTATCCCTAAAGCTACTTATATAACCTGCTTTACAGAGTCCAAAGCCCTTACCAGTTGTCACTTGGAGCTCTCTGACAAACATACTATATATTCACTAGTTTTGTAAGTTTTTTAGCTTGTGATTTTTTGGTGCCTAATTCTTATTCCATTTATTCCCTATTCCCTTCATTTTCTTTATAAATCCTAAATCCTGTTAGTGCCACAGATAATAATGGTTTCTGAACAGCATTTCTCTGAAATGATAACTAACAGCAAAACCTCCTGCTAGAATTACTTCAGCAGGAAGGCACAAATCTTCAGGCTAAGAAAAGGAAGGACAAAACCTAAAAGGCAGTACAAATAATGTTCTTGCAAAACCACCTTCCTCTTTCTGACACAATAGGCAACCAACTAAAGGACTCAAACCCACTTAGCAGAAATTGAAAAAAAAAAGGCACTAGAAAACCAACTCTGATTCATTTTGAGTGGTTAGCTATCTTAAATACTGAAGTGAGGTTATTTCCTAATAATGCCCATTGTTATGCACAATGTTTCCCAGAAATGACACTAATATTACTTAAATGACATTGTGTTTAAGACAAACTATTTGCATGTCACCCCCCTCGAGTATATGCTTCCCCAGAAGTACAGCAGTTATACATTCCACTATGCTCATCTTTATCCCCTTACTCTGGGTAATATTCTTCTTCACAAGGAATTCCCTCTTGTGAGGCCTGATGTCCCACATCCAGCCCCCTTCCAAGTCATACAGAAATTTCTCTCAAGGCAATGAGTCCCTGCTGCAGAATAGAGGCTGATTAGGTAATCATCATCAGGGCAAAGCAGGACAGGAAAATCTCTACAAAACCTCATTTTGTGCCCTGAGAATATGTTCCTTGCTAAAGAAATGGAATGTAGAAAGCAGGAATTGGGAAAATTAGGACATGCAATTAAGAAGAAAAAAAAAGTACAGAGTGAATGAATGCCGGGGGGAGGCATTCAGAGTTAACAGAAGCACTGGAGGTACTCCATCCTGTTGATGAGGTCAGGAACCAGTTGATGTCAATGACTACAGCATCCAAAATCCTGTACTCGCACCCATCTGCCTCCAGCCCAATGCCAAAAGCATGCCTTACATTTGCAAGGAGGAAGCAGTGGGAGAACACCCCAGCAGTTTGGCCTTCCACAGCTGAAGGAGGTTACAAAGTAAAGCATCAACATCAACAGGTTTGCCCTAAATTCTTCCTTTGTAACTCTGTAATCAGAGTTTCCTGTGAGCAATTTCCAGTTATTTCATCCCACACCACCCAGGACAGAAGTATAAACTGATCTGGGCTGTCAACTGCAACAGCAGCAGTTTTCATCAGCTCAGGTATCAAAACAAATTAATGTAATTTTAATTTTCAATGATCAGCAGTTTCTACATTTTAAAGCTGAAGTGGAGACGTGTCAATGGAAGAAAATACTCCCACAGTGGAGCTACTCTACTGGCCAAGAGAGTATCACATTCCCTCTGACATAAGGAGGATGGTGATACTTTTATCCAGAGAGATAGTGCAAGAATTCAAGCCTCCAAGCTTTAACTGCACACCTCATGGAAACCGTCTTTAGGTTTTCACCTTGAAAGTGAATTGATTTTCAAGGCTTTTACATAAAATTTATTCTTTCAGTCAAAAAAACCTACAATTCTGTATTTTGTTCACAAACTCAATTATTCAACCAGCAGCTCAGAAGCAACAGTTTTGTAAAACTACCCAAAATGGACATGCTCTGAGGGTAGCAATCTCTAGCTTAAAAATTAGAACTTATGCAATAATTGTGTACTGTAAAGAGAGAAGGGGACGGAGCTTCTCTCTACAGCATTTCCAGGGCAAGAGGTAGCATTGCTAAAACAGTTGATTTGCTGATGGAGTTTGACTGTCTGGTCAAAGGCCTGTTTCTGTTTGAGGTCCCTGGATGCCATACAAACATCTCTGCTAGTCAATTCACTTAGGCTAGCAATCACTGGCTCATGCACCTTTGAGACAAAGTAGAAAGTTGTCTGGGAAAGATCAATTGTCTCCTCCAAGCAAGTCTGTGCTTCCTTCCTCCTGGTAACAGCAGTCTGAAGAACCAAAACTGCAGGGTGCTGAGCCATGATGTTCATCCATACAGGCTGAGCCTTATGCAACAGTCATCTTATGGAAAGAACTTATATGCCCACAATTGCACTTTTCCAATGCCAAGGCCTGGGTTCTTAGCATTTACAGGATTACAGTCGATCTGCACAATACCAAACTAATTTGATTTACAAATTATGCTCTCAAAGATTCATGTAAGCCCCAGATACCACGACTTTTGATTCTAGCCAGCTGCCAAAATATGACAGCTGGAAAGTGGAGAGAATAGCACGTATTCATAGCTGACAGAAGTTATTAAATAATAAGCATTCAGTGGCAGCTCCTGTGGCCAAGCCTGTTGGGCTGAGAGAACCTCTGCTGCACCAGTCCCACCTACTATCCCTGCTCAGGGCACTGATGGAGGAAGAGTTTCATCTACAGAGTTGGCTTTAAGCTCCATCATGAAAATGCAAGCACAGGTTTTCTTCCACCAATCTTCTTCAGCCAGTGAGTAGCAGTGACAGGGTGGGGGCTAATTCACATCCCAGAGGACTATCAGGTACTACATGAGCTTATTCCCACTTTTGAGAGCGCCAGTATTTGAGGAGGAAGGCTTCCTCATCCCATTAAGAAAAGATTTAAAGAAGACAGGAGCTCAGGCAGCCATGTAGGATGCAAAGCTCTCCAACAATTACTGCTTCCTTTAGCCCCTGATGAATACTTACATTACACTTGATCAAGTCATGACTCCAACAATCAGTCCCTCACCATCCCCCAAGGCTTAAATATATCCTGAATATATATTTTGGGAGTTGCCTTTTCATTTCTAAACAATGGCTAACATACTATCTTAGACACTGGGCAAACAACACTCATTTGGTCTAGATTCAAAACACTGTGATTTGATGAGCAGCTGCAGAAAGCCAACAGAACTGTCTGAAATTTAACAAAAGCAAGTACAGGGTCCTGCACCTAGGGTAGAACAGCCCCAGGCACCAGCACAGGCTGGGGGCTGATGTGCTAGAGAGCAGTTCTGTGGACAAGGACCTGGAGTCCTGGAGGACACCCAGATGTCCATGAGTCAATAGTGTGCCCTGGGAACCAAGAGGGTCAAGTGGATTCTGAGCTGCATTAGGAAGAGCATAAACAGCAGGTCGAGGGGAGTGATCCTGTCCCTCTACTCAGTTCTGGTAAAGCAACATCTGGAGTGTTGTGTCCAGTTCTGGGCTCCTCAGGACAAGAGAGACAAAAGAGCACATCCAGCTGAGTGTGACAAAGATCATTAAGGGACTGGAGCACCTCTCAAACCGGGAAAGGCGGAGGGAGCTGGGCAGGTTCAGCCTCAAGTAGAAATGACCAATGTAAGAAACTGATGTGCAGGAAGCTCCACATGAATATGAAGAAAAACAATTCTGCACAGGTGATGGAGCACTGAAAAGGCTGCCCAGAGAGATTATGGAGTGTCCCTCACCAGAGATACCCAAGAACCATCTGGACACAGTCCTTTGCCAAGTGCGCTGGGATGACACTGCTTGAGCAAGGAGGCTGGACCAGCTTACACACTGTGGTCCTTTCCAATCTGATCCATTCTGTGATTCTATGAATTTATCACGATGTTTAAAGCTTTACAAGCCTTCTATTTCCCTATCAGTCTAATAAAAGCATGCCCAACCCTACTTCCACAAGCTCCGTGGTTTGTAAATCTCCACCGATTCTTTTTGTGTGATTTTGTCCTTTCTTTTAAAGGCATCAGGTAAAGAAAATTAGAATAGCACAGAAGGTGTTGCTCAGATACAAACACAAGTCGAAGACAAACAATCCCATGAATCTGCCACTCCATGTCTTTCACAATATAACACAACGTCTAGAACCACAAAGAGAAGAGGCAGCATTGGACTCAGAACTACACCTGGCTTGTCACGTGTAAGATGCACATTAAAAGTCTTTAATAGCAGGTACACTATAAACTTTGAGATTAAGCTGCTGTGCCTGGTAGAAGGAGTGTTTGCACAGCAAAGCTACTTTTCTTTTTCAAGAGTTCTGAACAAAATGTTCTACAGCTAGTTTTCACCAAAGTGATACAATCTTTTTAATAACAGTGACACACCTTATGTCTGCATTTTTGATATTTAGAGCATTTTGCCTTGGCTCTACAGAATTCCTTTTTAAAAATCTCAAATGATACTGCTACCAATACAGCATCACACTTAGAGACACTTGGATCATTTTCTCCCCAGCCTCAAATTTTGGAGGCAAGAATAACTAACATAAACCAATTACATTCATAAATACAGAAGCTAAATAAACAGGGAATCTTACCCTCCTGAAATTGATGCACTCTACATTAATCCAGGCTTAGCATCTAAATCACAGGTCAGGTCTTCAAAAGAACTATGAAATTATTAACACAAAATAAATGCTTCTGTTGCCTTCCCATGGTAAATACTTCACATTGTTCTATTACTTGTTAGGGAAAAAAAAAAAAAACTAGATACTGTGTTAGATCATTCCTTAATATAGCCCAGGATAAGTCAAACTTCTTTCATATCCAGTTAACATGCAAACCATTTGACCTTTCCAACAGGACTACTAGAGACCTGGCAAGATTCACTTTTTAGCCTATGGGACTTCACACAAGGCATTACCTTTTACTTTAGGGCTTTGCTACAGGCACAGCTGACAGCAATTGCAAGAGTTCATTCGTCCAAATATTTTCAGCTATCTCTTGCATTTACCTCTACTAAGCTTAACTGTTTAACCTGAAGTTTCAAATAAAAGAGTAACTCAAAATGAGAAAAAAAGTGTAGTATTAATCCATAGTGGTAAAATATCATGGAGTATTTAATTTCTGTGCTCTGTGACTACTTAATCAGTAGTTTCGGTATCAAGTACAACGTTTGATGCTTATTAATCTGCTTTAAGGGTGTGCATCATGATATGATCATCAACTTACAGCATGCTATTTTGTCCCCACACTACCTCTCTACTTAGGATAGCAAACCCAAGCAACTACACAAAACTGCACTGGTGTCTTGAAGTGACAAAAGACGAAAAGCTAGCACGTGTGGAACACCACTCAAGTAACATACAGTGTTGAAAGGTGAGTAATGAAAAGAAGCAAATAAACAAGAAGAGGGAAGGAACCCTTGTCAGCTCTTCTCAGAAAAGATAATACCTCTCTCTGCAAATTCAGCTTGAGGACCTCAGAGCAAAGGAATGATGAAGAAGTATTTCTATAATATTTTCACTGTCATCACCGCCCTGAAGACTTGAATCATTCAAACTCATGTAACACCGGCCTTAGCAGTGGCCTCTGTCCCTCCTGTCTCTATTCTTGTAACAGTCACCTGTAGAAGCAAACTCGATGGAATAATGAGCTGAGGCCACAGGAAAAGTTCCTGTGCTTGGGTCACAACAACCCCATGAAGTACAACAGGCTTGGGGCAAAGTGGCTGGAAAATGGTCTGGTGAAAAAGGACCTGGGGTGCTGGTTGCCAACAGCTGAACATGAGCCAGCATGTGCCCAGGTGGGGCAATGAAGAAGCCCAATGGCATGCTGGCTTGTGTCAAAAAACAGCATGGCCATCAGGACAAGGAAGGGATTGTACCCCTATATTCACAACTAGTGGGGTCACACCTTGAATCCTGTGTTCAGTTATGGGCCCCTCATTACAAGAAAGACATTGAGAAGCCGGAGCATGTCCAGAAAAGGGCAGTGGAGCTGATGAAGGGTCTGGAGCACAACTCCTGTGAAGAGCAGGGGGAGTAGGGGGTGTTTAACCTGGAAGAAAGGAAGCTCAGGAGGACCTTATTACTCTCTACAGCTACCTGAAAGGAGGCTGTAGTAAGTGAGGGTCAGCTTTTCCCAACAAACAAGCAGGACAAGAAGAAATGGCCTCAGGTTGTATCAAGGGACGTTTACATTGGATATGAGGAAAATTCTTCACCAAAGAGATTATTAAGCATTTGAACAGGCTGCCCAAGAGAGTGGTTGAGTCACCATCCCTGGAGACATTTAAAAGATGTGTAGATGTGGCACTTCAGGACATGGTTTAGTGGTGGACTTGGCAGTGCTGAGTTAGTGGCTGGACTCAACGATCTTATAGGACTTTTCCAACCTAAATGTTTCAATGATTCTACTCCTCATATTTGTTCAAACTAACCTCAGCCTCAATTTTCATTTTTTATGACCACTGGCACAAAGAATATCACCTTTCCTATATTTCCACTGCCTTAGGCATATGAGAAACAGTTTTCTCTCACACTTTCCCTTATATTGGTAACATATGAAATCTATTCTTAAAAAGTCGAAACAAATACTAATTTTAAAAAAAAAGCAAACAATGTTATCTCCTGGCTCCATACCAAAGCCAAACAAACAAACCTTTCAACACCATGTCTCTTCTCACAATGCCTTTTGATAGCCAATGAATAATGAGAAAAACAGTTACACTAAAAATAGCATCTCCAAATGGTGGGGAAGTCGACAGAAGCTCTCAGGCCTCCAGGGCGAGATATTTGCAAAGAAAACATGCTTAATATTTTGCTGTTACTATTCAATAAATGCTCCTGTCTTTTGGGCTCTGGAAGGACTGCCAATTTTGCATCTGCTCTGAACATCTAATCAGAGTTTATTTTTTCACTACATCTGTCTTTGAGAAGTAGACACTGCAAACAAATAGTTTCATTTTTCCATCACAAAATATTTAGCTTATATTCCTCATACTGTAACTAAACTGTCACTTATAAGGGAAAAAAGAAGAACCAGCATTTTATAATGTAAAAAGAATGTGCTCACACATCACATCAGGCATTCCTCAGCTACAAACTTTTTGGTTCCTTTTTCTCCCAGTACAGCCAGGTTCACCTTTGGTGGAATGACATCAGTAGAGGAACTATTTTTTTTAAATTAGCTTCCTACTCAGTCTGAAGAGGCTGTCTAACAAATAAGGTCATGAACAGAACAAGATGCAGACACGTTTCTTACACCTCCTCCATGCCCTCCCTTCTTCCCAAGCCCACACACCAGTTTTGGTCTGTCATTCTTTAAACTGCACAGCAGAATAGACAAGGGAAGGAAAACAAATGGTCAGAGGAAACAGCCCTTTTCCCAGTTTTCAGCACAAAGATGTTAAACCACAGTAAGAAAAGACGCAGCCAGGAAATTACATCCATACCAATGGATCTCCCTTTCCATCTTCAGGTTAAACTGAGGAGCTCTTTAAAGACTACAGTAATTTCATGACTGTAAGGTACACCCTTTTGACTAAAATTTTCCCCCAAACCCAGAAGCGTGCCTTATAGTCTGGTGCGCCTTATCTGATGTACAAAGTTGTGACATTTGCCACCCTGGAAGTGCGAGCCTGCAACAATCCCCAGCCGAGCAGAGCCCACACGGCAGCGGCATCAGGTCAGTGCCGGGGCGAGCCCGGCGGCATCGGGGCAGCGGCCGCACGGGGGAGGGAAAGGTGGCGGTGCAGCCCGGGCAGGGGGGCAAAGCTGCCGGCATCTGGGAGGTGGCCCCACGGGGCGGGCCCACCGGAATTGGGGCGACCCCGCGTGGGGCGGGCCTGCTGGCATCGTGGAGGTGGCCATGTGGGGCAGGCCCACCGGCATCGGGGTGTCCCCCGCACGGGGTGGGGAAGCCACCAGCATTGGGGCAGCGGCGGCGCGGGGCGAGCCTGCCGGCATTGGGTCACCCGGAGTGCCAGGGATCTCCCAGAGCAGCGGAGCCCTGGGACACTGCACGGAGCAGCGGCGGACGCAGCCCGGCTCCGGGGACGCTCCATGGAGCAGCGGTGGGCACGCCCCGGCCCTGGGGAGTACAGGTGGGCCCGGGGGCCAATGGTTGCTGGGTTGAGGTGGGGCCTCGGCCAGCAACTGTGCGGGGGGAGCTGGGGGCGGAGCCTCGCTGCAAAAAAAAGTGCGCCTTATATGATCTACAAAGTTGCGAAATTTGCCGACTCGTGGGGGGTGCGCCTTATAGTCCGGTGCGCCTTATGGTCGTGAAATTACTGTACTGCTTGCAACTACACAAACTCTGAAGCACTAACCAGCACTCTTGTGACTTTCAGAACACTTGCTCATATTAAACCACTTGTGCTGCCAGGAGCTTTGTAATTGTCCAAAGGAAAACCTCTGCTCCTTCAGGACTCGGTGCACAGAGGATGTAGACTTTGGCACTAGGAGGTCATTTGTCATTCTCAGTATAATTTTCAGTAAACCACATCTTGTAAACAACATTAAACAGAACAGAATAACACTTCTTGCTTGGTATCTTGCTAAATCCCATTCATTTCATAAGCACTTATAGCTCCTGTAAAATACAGCATTTGCTGCCCCAGGAGCAGCATCAGCAGGTACATGCTATGATGTCTGACAGCATCTCTGATCTGTTACAGAATTACAGAAAGGTTGGGATTAGAAGGGATGTCTGGAGAGCATCTGGTTCAACTTTGCTGCTAAAGGAGGCTAACTTATGACAGCTACCACAGGATTGTGTCCAGGTGGGTTTTGAATATTTCCAGAGAAGGAGACTCCACAGCCTGTCTCATCAGCCTGTTCCAGTGCTCTAGTACCCTTGAAAAAAAGACATTTTTCCCCATATTCAGATAAAGCTTCCTGTGTTTCAGTTTGTATTTGTTGCCCTTTGTCCTGGGTACAGGCTATATCTTCTCCAGGTTCAACTCTATGTGACTTTCCTCAAAAAAGAGATGCTCCAGTCCCCTACTCTACTTCACAGTCCCACTTTGTGGGAACCCCCCCCCCAACATTTCTTGTACTGAGGAGCCCAGAACTGGATGCAGCACTCCAGACGCAGCCTTACCACATCTCAGAACAGGAGCAGAATCACACTCCTCTTCCTAATGCATCCCAGGCTACCGCTGATGTTCTTGGCCACCAAGACACGCTGCTGGTGCATGGAGTTTGTTGTCCTTCAGGACATCCAGGTCCTTCTTGGCAGCACTGCTCTCCAGTGGATCAGTCTCCAGCCTGTGCTGGTACATGGGGTTGCTCTTCCCCAGGTGCAGGACCCGGTATTAGCGTTCTGTTGAACTTCATTACATTCCTGTCTGCCCAGCGCTCCAGCCTGACCAGATCTCGCTGAATGGCAGCAGAGCCTACTGGTGTATCAGCCAGTCTTCCCAGTTTTCTACCATCAGCAAACTTGCTGAGGGGACACTCTATCCCTTCATCCAGGTCACTGATGAGTAAGTTTAACAGGACTGGACTTCTTAAGGTTAACTCTTGGGGATCAGCACTGGCTGCAGGCCTCTAATTAAACTCTGTGCCATTGATCACAACCCTAAGCTCTGCCATTAGGCCAGTTCCCAATCCACCTCAGCTGCAGTAGTGGAATGCATCTTCAGCTGCATTTTGTGCAATCCATCACAACTCAGTAACAAATCAGCCCAGTACATCAATGCCAGCAGCTGCCAGTTAGGGTTTCATTAGGAGCTCTCAGCAGCCTCCAGGATGAAGCATAAAGTCACTGACACAACTATCACTGGCCAGATTAGCAGTTCTAATGTTTCTCTCCTATTCACATACCTGCTTGAAAGACAATTTCCACAGCCCTCCATTAAAAGAACTTATTTCCTACTTACACAAAACTTGATTTTACTGTAAATGACACATACAGCTTAATAAAATAATTCACACGAAGGCAAGAGGCTCAGCCAGACTCTAGTCAGTCAAAGTTGACACGTTCCAGGTCCACTCAAAACATTTTCCTTCATTGTCTTCTCACTATTTTCACACATGTTAATGACCCCCCAATACCAGCATAAAGAACACCAGGATGCTCATGTGGGATGAATACTGAGCAGCTGACATGCTGTACTTGCATTCCCTACTTCATCTCAAGGTGGGCTGCTCTTCTACCTACTCCTTGCACTTCTTGTCAACAGACCTATTCTCACGAGTCTTCCATCAACTATAAGCTTGCAACTTCAACACAGAAAAACATCCTTGAAACAACTGAAATAATGAAAACTGAAAAAAACTGCAAAACCAAGCGGTTATTTCTGAGGCAGGAGTGGTGTTTGTTTGTTTTGGGTATTTTGAAGAAGAAAAGCAATCAGTGAAGCAGAAAGAAGCTGGCAGTGTGGGAAACATGGTGAAAGAAGCTGCAGTAGAAAAACAGAGCTGTCAGTCAGGTTGGGCATTTCAACATGACTGTATTCCATTTAATCCCTACAGCAGGAGAAAAACAAATAGCAAAACATCTTCTGAAAGACAATAGCTAAACTTATCACCAGGATTCAAAAAAAAAGTAACTTTTCAATACAGGAAAACATTCAATGTATTTGCATTAGGTGGGATGGTATATATTACCTATAGACTATATTACTCTTGAAACTATAGTTTTGCTTGAATATTTCCTTGTTTCTATTAGTAAATACTGCCATAAAACAGAGAGAAGCACCTTTTAGAGACTACATCACAAAAGTTTAGATAAGCTTTGTTAAAATTTTGCCAAAATTTTGATAACATGTCAAGTACATATTTGGAACAAGTATCCAAACCTCTCACAAGTCATCCCAACATAACGAGTACATCACCAGTACCAAACACCACTTCCTTCAATGTGCACAGGACAGCAGTTTTGACAGTTCTAACTTTAGTCATGCTTACTAAGATTATTCTGGTTTTGTTAATGAAGCATGAGGAACTAACCAACTCCCCAAAAAGGAAAGCAAATATAATGTTAATTCAAAGTCTAAAGAAGTATGGATAATTTTAAAAGCTACTGTGTTGCACCTAAATAACTTAGGTGATGTTGTAGATATGATTAACCGCAAATTCTGTTAATATAAAATTTAGCATGCCTGAGAGCCACGTCATTAATCCTACCTAGCAATATACTGGAGTACTTTATTTCCAAAACTGCATCTGCTCCTTCTATTGAATGAGAATAAACTCTTGCGCCTTTCTGGCCTTTTGGTTTTTTTAAAATGCTTTCATCATGGTATGGGTCTTGAAGGAATAAGGGCAACAGATGCTTCTGCAACTAATGCAAACCACCATGAGGAAACACTAAGAACAGCAACTCAGAATAATCTGTTTGCACACCTGGGCTCTAGTAATTCCTGTATTCTGCACTGTAGGGTAACTGCTCACAGCTTGCAATCTCTCATTACACAAATGCCACCTCCGAATTAACTACCCAGAAAGCCCTACAGTACATTTACATGTGGCAGCCTGAGTCACTTTAACACTTGGCTGTTAATAAACCTCAACCCAGCCTTTATTCCTTATTACTTCCAGAGCAACTTCCTTCCCACGGGCCCTTGCTTCATGGGAACCATACCACCCATCACACTCCCACCACTGCTCCCTCCCTGCATCAGCTTCCCAGTGCTAAATTCCTGACCTGTGCAATGGCACTCTGCAGGGCTCAGACAAATGCCTTCACAAGGCAGGGAGGAGGATCGGGAAAAGTCACCCAGCTGAAGTCCAGCCAGATGCAAAAAAGTTCTGTATGTGTTTGTGACGTATGGACATATATACTAAATATATATATGTCATGTATGTATATGTAACTATATGCATATATGGTACATACACTGATATATGTAATAACCATCATGTCACAGCAACCCCAGTATCACATTTATTATTTCCCAAGAAATGTATACAGCTGTATAATTAAGCACACAACTTCACAGCACTCAGCTATATAAAGTGACTGATATAACCCTGCAATAACTGCTTCTATTGGTTATGAAGTTCTGACTAGCCTGCAATATACTAATTTATGAAAAAATCAAATGCTAACCCTGCACTAACGTTAACCTTAGCTGACTGTAAGAATTTCAGCTGATGGGTACAAAATAGGCTCATTTTACCCTACAGAGGCAACAAGGAATATGCCCATTTAAACTGCAACCTGTACAAACTCAAGTGATTTACTAGAAACTTTCTTGAAGGAACTGTGAGACCTTAATTTGTCCAAATCATTAGTGAAGAGATTAACTTTTCAGGTAAACAGCTTTAGAAACCAGTGTATTCTCTGTGTTTCATAAACTACACTTTATTTAAACTTAATTTCAAGGAGTTTAAACTAAAGCAGGAAATTAGCCCTCAGCAGCCCAGCATTCATCTTCAGCATCTAGAGGACATATTAAAAACAAAACAAAACCAAAGACTCCTCCTGCCAAGGAACATAATTATGCTGTCTCATTACTGTTTTGCTAAAATAATTTAATTAGCAGCCTTCAGATACAGGAAGGAATTTATGCTACATCAGGAAAAGAAGGGCTTGGGGGGTGAACCGTACACACTGTTCTAGCATACCAGAAATATGGGTGTTGAATTCTTCCAGTAAAAACTATCAGGCCAAAGCTGGATTGGCATACCAGAACTAAGCTTTTGGGTTTTTTTATGCAAAGGAGGGGGGAAATAAAAAAAAAAAAGGCACCAGGCAGTCTAATACTTGCATACTCTTAGTTGCAAGCAGGAAGACACAATGCAGCTGAGGAGCAGTGCTGAGGTGAAACAGATTGTGCTTCCCCGCCCACGCACAAATTAAAGCTCCAAAACCACACCAGTCTCCCTGTCTTTCATTATGTTCTACACTTGTGGGCACTGACATTTGTCATTAGGGAATCCCATAACTGAGGCTTTTATAGGTACCTCTTTAGGCCCATTCCTCCAGGCTACTACATGCGACAGCGCATTTGATTCCTGCAATAAATTTGTAATCTAGGCTAATTCCAACATATGTTTCCTCTTTTAGATGGGAATCCTGCTTACAGCAGGACCGCACTATAGATCTCCAGGATAACAGAGGCCTCTACAAAAAAAGTATTACCCTTTCCTGAAGCTGGTTGTTTCGCATGGCTTACTGCCTGTAGTGCTTAACTGCTCGTCAGCATCATGCACAAGGATCGTGTGCAGGGCAAGCTCCTGCGCCTTTGTAAATCCTAGTCATAAAACCCTTTGTACCATCAAGTAAGTAGAGTGCCACACACATCCCCAGATTAAATTTCTCACTAGTGTACAAGTAACCAGCTACTGAACAAGAAACTGAATTACAGTTCAGTTTTAAAGTCCGTGAAATCCAGGAATAAACTGCTTTTCAATCCCTTCTTGTCTCAGATATAAAGTGTCCTCATCAGTACACAGGCATTTCTACAGCTCTCCAGTCTATTTTAGCCATATAAAAAGAATTTTTCAGAGCCAAACTGTACTTTAATTTCACCAGCATAATCCACCACTGGATAAGATAAGCCAAGACTAAATGAACTGGAAGGGTTTGAAATACTAGTTAAGATTAGCTAAAAATATCACCATGATGCATAAACCCAAATAGAAACCTGCTCCATCTCCCAGGGCAGTATCAATTCTGCCATCCCAACAGGTGTAAAAAATAATTCATCTTTGTCACTAAACTCCACGAAAATGCAGGAGGGAGAGGAGAGCTGTTGACAGAGGAGGGGCCATTTGTATATAAATGATTCCACATGGCTAATCAGATTTAAAAGTGTCAGGGTACACAGCCATCAAAAGCCAGTCCCTTCACCCAGAGATTTTCAGTGATCCTCGAAATTCAATACGGCAAAGTTTGTCCCTATATTTTACAGGCAAAGTGCTTCAGCCATCTGAAAAAGGCTTTGAAACAGCCCACACTGAAAGACAAGCCTTCCCTGAAAACACAATTTTGAAGCAGGAAAGTAGTTAGACAGTGCTGGGTACAAAGATCATATTTGTTTTGACTTAGTTCCTCAAATCCTTTAAATACCAGTTCAGAGCACATACTCTACAAAACACTCATGAGAAACTGTCACATTCACTCAGGCACATATTGATGAACTGCTATTTACAACTACTGTCATTTAAGTACCTTTTCATTACAAATGGTAGGATTTGCAATAACAGACACCACAAAATCCTCAAGCAGCTAAGAGCTGCTGAATAAACAAGGGTAATACAGTGCTTTTCCCCCACTGCTTCTCATTTGAAATGCACAGGTTCAACCCAGCAAAGTAAATTGCTTGTTTCCTGTCAGCCTCCAACCTCTATATCTCTGTTTTCTGGATGGGAGCAGGGAAGGGAATTCGAGGGTAATTTCTTTTGTTATTTGAATAAACAAATGCAGATAAATCAACCATTTCAAATGAACACATCCTTCCTAAGCTAATTTTCATGGAGCCTTCATACAATAAAGATTTATTTTCCCCTCTCTATCCTTCCCTCACCTCCAACAGTCCCCCATGCCACAGGGCAAGTTGAGCCCCAATATCTGTAATTAATGGCTTTGTCTGAAGGCTGTGGGTTGGCCACAGTATAACAGATACCCACATGCAGAAAAGAAGCAAATGCACTTACTCGAGAGATAGACAGAGGCACATTGAAATCCTTGCCTCCTTGAAGCCTGAAACCCCAGGGAGCTGGCCCGACCAAAGACACGCTGTAGTTGCTCATGTTTAGTATTCAAGGACCAAATCCAAAGAACTGATGCCTGCAGAAGAGGATTAGAGTTTTAATTTAAAGATGATAAAAACAAAAGGCACTGTTTGCAATTTTGAAAGCCTTCTTTCTTCTTCTCCTCCCCCCGAAACAGCCAAAAACCCCACACCAGGTCGGTCATGACTTGTGCTTTTCTTCCTCATATGTTGTTTCCCTCCATAGCCTAGGAAGAAACATAACTTGGAAAACTGCTGCTGCCAAAATGTTTGACAGCTACTTTTTACTAACAAAACACTGTGTGAGGCAGGAGGGAGTAAAACCCTCCAGCATTAAAGTTCAGCTTAAAAAAGTCAATATTGAGACAAGTATGAATTGATAGCATCCCTTAAGTCGAAGTATGGAAGACATTAGCACTACTGGCACATTCATTTCTAACAAAATTAATATCATATGCTGCCATGTCATCAGCTCAAAGCTTATTTCTAAACACAACCATGTCAAAGCATCGCAACCTTGCAGTTAATCAGAGGAGAATAAAATCCTTGTGACTTTTTTTATTTTTATAGCATAGCTTCATAGTGGCAGAACAATGCCACTAAGACAAGACAGGTATTAAAACCAACCTTCAAAATGAAAGCTGTCAACTAAAGCAAAATATCCACAGTCACAATTCAGTGCTGAGGAAGCAAAACCCAAGCATCTCCCTCTCCACAAATGTGGCCAACAAATTACCTTTAAAAGGCAACTGAGATATTTAAGTGCTGTACAGCGTCAAAGATAAGGGCTTCAGTTCCACCTCAGATAAGCAATGTTACAATGACATCTTAGGTAGTGGATGCCGTCTATTTTTGTATAGTTGAAGCCCGGCAGGAGCACACGAGGGCGGGCTGGTGTAAGACTACACCGGGACACAGCCAGATTCCATACTCATATAGGGACATTTAAGGTGGACCTTCAGGCAAGCAGCAGCAGGGCCAAACGGCTGCAAACCCCACCACTCTGAAAAGCCCGGTTTTAACTGCTCGTACACTGCAGGGGGGCCGCCTTAGTTTCTCAGAGGCGGTGGATTATTCCAAATTCAGCCCAACCACAAGGAGCATGGCAGCAGGGCTGTCGCAAAGCCCCCACCGATGCAAGGATGTCACTCCCCAAGAGAGCCATCCACAACGCATGTTTTTGGGTTCACCTCCCAAAGCAGCAGAGACCCACTGCTAAGGCTTTTTTTCTAAATCAAACAGTGAACTTCATTCACCAGAGCAGGGCTACCAGCATTAGGCAGCATAAGATATATATATACAGAAGCAGAATTTGGAGCTTGTACCAGAGGTGCCTGGGTAACTGGGCCATTCCCAACCCACCACTGCCTGTTGGCATCCAGCAAAGGGGCAGCTCTGACCCCAGGTGCTGACTCAACCCACCCTTAAAAACCTCGACAAGCACCAATGCACAGAAGGGGAAACACAGAAGATTGAGCTCTCCTGTGGCTACAGAGGAAGAAAAGTCCCCGCTAAGTTTAAGCTAGGATTCTTAGGAAGCTTGCTCACCACTAAAGCAAGAGCTAAGCTGTTTAATTGCCCTGTGCACAGAACTCTTCTAAAAAGAGGATCTGAATTAGTCACAGATTTCTTTCTGCATAAAAACACACATTCTTTTCACTGCCGCTAAATGAAATCCACAGCAGTGACAGGTCCCTGTAAATTATGAGACTGCAGAAAACCAAGTCACATCTAGTGACCAGCACACAGAGCAATTGTTTCATACAGGTCGAGAAGGCTTTACCTGGCAATTGAAACTAAAGCACCTAGCTTAGTTTTAGTGTAAACAGTGTAGCTTTTTAATTTTTTTTAACTGAGCATCGGCTAGTTACAATTACAAACCCAGGAAAAAGAATTAATTCTATTAGGAACTGATATCATCACTCTTTTTCGTTTGTAGCAACTAGAAATAGGAGGGGGGAAAACTGCACGCAGAAATACCGTGCATCCCACTCAGCATCACTCATCTTTCCTTTCTCAGCCCCTTCTGCATCTCTAGCCTGACAGATACAGCAGGAAGGAACGGCAAACAAAGAAGACCCATTCCGAGTTTTATTTAACAAATTTCTTAAAATGTGCCAGGGCAACAGCTAAAAGAAAATACCGCAAACCACCAACCTCACTTGACGTGGGGAGCATTTGTGCAAACAAACCAGCTAAGGGTGAAATTGTGCAACTTTCCTTCAGGCGATGGAACGCTTGGTGGACGTGCGTCTGGAAGGGGGAATTTCAAATGCCCGGCAGGAACACCGGCCGCACCGCTGCCGGCCAGGGCACAGAGGCTCGGCCAGCGGGGCCTCCCTGCCCGGGGCGGCCGTGCCGGAGCAGGCGGTGCGGGCAGCTCCCGCAAACCCCGTACACCCAGCACCCCCTCTGCCCACCTCCCCGGGCCAAGGAGCCCCACGGCCACCGCAGGCTGGAGAACAGCCCCCCCCCCCCCCCAGCAGGAGCGCCCGGCCTCGGCTCCAGGCGCTCCCCCAGCCCCAGCCGGGGCACCCGGCGCGCAGCCCCGCGGGTGCCCCAAAGCCCGGGGAGCGGGGCACAGCGGAGCCCCGTGCCCGAGCAGCCCCACGGGTACGGCAGCGCTCGGCTGAGGGCGAGGAGTCCCGCAGGTGCCCTGCAGCCCGGGCTCCCCGAGGCGCTGCCCCGGGGCCGGGCCGCGCCCCTGCCGCACACCGGTACCCCGGCCGGGCGCTCCGCCACCGCGACAGGCTGCGCACCCCGCTTACAGAAGTTAAATGGGAAAAAAATAAGCACCGAGGAGCTTTACAAACCGCGCCCAGCCCACTGACTTTTTGCCCAGTTGCACCCCTGTATTTTGCCTGCTGGCTTTCTGCCGCCCCGGCACTCACCCGGCGGTGCGGCACAGCGCGGAGAGCCGAGGACAGCGCGGCGCGTCTGCGAGGCGCAGCTCCGACCCCCGCTCTTGTTTTCACTTCCGTCTGCCGCCGCTCCTCCCCTGGCCCGGCCCGGCCCGGCCCTGCCCTGCCCGGCCGCCGCGGGACGGGGCTGCGGAGCGGGACAGGGGCCGAAAGCCTGCGCCGTGCCCAGGCTGGCTGTGTTGTTTGTTGTGTTTTGCTTTGTTTTGTTTTGTTCTGAACAGGCGAACGCTCGCTTTCACCCGCTTTGATTTACGAACAGGCGCACCTGTGAAGGGGCCGCTCCCCGCGTGCCCGCCCTGAGGGAAGGGGCTGCGGTGCCGGACAGGGATGGGGGGAAGCTGCGGGGCCAGCCTGAGGCGGACCAGGAGACCCTACGGAAAAAGGGAATTTGGTTGATTTCGTGTGGAGTAGCGTGAGGAATGACAGGGATATAGGCGCCCCTGAGGACATCAAAGTGGGGGAACGGCGGCGAGGCAGAAGAGCTGCTGGAGCTAACAGAGAAGGCTGGCACAAGAACAAACAGATATGGAGTAGCCATGCGTAAGTTCAGCTCCGAAATTGAAAGGGATCCGACAGAAATTAAGTTCTCTGGCACAGCTCCGCTGTAGGAGTGGGTGCATGAAATGAGCCAGGTTCTAAGGTGACGCTTGATCAGATTGTTACAGGACTAATTCTTTAACACGGAGACTGTCCAGCTGGGAATGCGGTTGGGAATCCGTGGAGAGGGGCAGGCTGGCTGGGAGGGCACTGCTGGGCCTGCCAGCACCAGCCACAGCCCTGGGAGAGGCAGCAACAGGGCGAAGATGAAACAGCGGCGCTCCGGAGTCACATTCAGCTGCACCTCACAGCTTGGCGAGGCTTGAGGCTCCTCCCAAACTTCACATGCCACAAGAAGTCATTACAAGTAAAAATGGCTGCGAAAGAAATGTGCATCTAGTTAACAGTACCGTTATCAGTACGATTCAAAGGATTTCAGTACCCTCCTCAAGCATGGATTTACTGTGGAGGAGTGCAGAAGAAAGCTTTAAATTCTTATTTGTCACCATCCAACACGACACACAGTCCTCATAATGGACAGCCCTGCCTCACCCCTCTAGCCCCAGAGAGCTGTCCCTTGCTTTTATTGTCACCTGCACAGCCTTGAGCCTGACTTTGGCCCTGCTGTGCCCATTGCCCTCACAGCCTACCCCAAATGGGAGCCCTTAGGCTGGAGGTGAGACTGGCTTAGAAGACCCGTGCTGTACGTGCCCAGATGTGTATGGAACCAGGGCCAGTCCAACTCTCTGAGCCCTGGCTCTGTGAACTTTAATAAGCGTATTTTAGCAAGTGTCCCACTGAGCTGTGTGTCTTCTCACTTGCCATAACTAGGACAAATGCACCTCAAACAGCATCTCAAAAAGAAAAGCATCTAAACCCCCTACTACTGTAGCCAAAACACTGTTTCAGAAATCTTCCTTCCTTAGTCTGCTCTTTTCCTATTAAGTCTCTCCAATCAGACAAAACTAAAAATCCCTGTTACACAAACAGACTCTCACATGATTTTAATTCATGGAGGTAAAAATTACCCAACACAGGGATTTTTCATTGTGTCACAAGGGCTGTAGATCACTCTCAAGCTGTTTTCTTTATTAGAGTAGAAAAAGCTCCAGGACCTCATTCCCTAGTGTGACTCGTGATACCTCCAGTGTCAGCATGTCCCTGTGCTGCCTGCTTGGGTAGCAAGCGCCAGGGTACACAGCCTGTGGTCCTGCTTGATTTTGCACTTTGCCGCGTTGGTGAAAAACATCCTTTTCCGCTTCAGTTCTCCCAAAGCCTTCAGCTTTTCCTGTTGGAGAAGTAGCTTGTACATGCAGTATCTCAAGACAGTATTACATTAATTCATCATGGGTGATGAAGAACGTGCAGAGATTCTGTTGCTAGCTGGTGTTGCAGCAGGTTTCAGCCCTGGCAAACCTGCATGCAATCTGCACCATACCCACCCATTGCAGCAAGGCCAGTGCCACTCCCAGCTCCGAGCTGGCAGTCACATCTGTAAGTCCGTCATCACTTCGCTGTGGCGTGATCAGTTTGTAACAAATGAATCTGTTTTCCTTTGCCTCCGGAGACAGAGCACAGAAATAGAGGCAACTCATTAGCTCGAGATCGCTCCATCCTTGGTCACTTTTCAGATATTCTCCTCTTTGAGAAAAAGCTTTTCATTAAAGATGAATAGCGAAATTAGAGATAGTAAGTTGAGCAAGAAACCTCGGCAGCAGATAGAACTGTGGCCTGCCTGTTCTTCCTACCACTACCGGATTTTAGACAGAGCTTGCATTTTTCCCTCTGAACAAGGAAGGAAGGAGTCTGGAAATTAATTAAATGCAGTAGTCAGCTAGCCAGGCAGATACAGCCTATCTCAGAATTACTCAGGCACTTACGTCTCTTTAAATGCTAATGAAATGCCTTAGGTGTCAGGTAATGGGCACTGCAAAACTGACAGAGAATATCACCTGCGGGTGGTGAAGTACAAAAAGATATTTGTAAATGAAAAAAGTAGCCCATAAATTATGAACAGAATAAACAGGCGCAGTCAAATTATTCTTAATTAAGAAGCACTTAATGTAACATTACCTTTCTGTGTGCTAAAGCACTGAACTACAAGCTGTGCTTTTACTGCACTGCTACTTTCACTTTTGCTTTTCTTCCAAAGGTAAAGCTAGCTAGTGTAAATATTTACACTCAGCATATAGCTGGTGTTCAGCACAAAGTAACCCTCTCTCTAAAGAGGTTAATGTGAATATCATCTAGAGCATAACAGCTTATTTCCAATTCCAAGATAGCTCTGTGCCAAAAATTACAATAAATTAGATAATTTTCTATGTGTTTCTGGGAAGTAGGGACTGCAGTCAGCTTTTGACAGGGCAAGCTGTAACACGGGTCACAGTGAAGCCCAAACCACCTAAAACTGGTATCACAGAAGAACTTTTATTTTTTCTGTTTGTTTGGCGTTTTATGGTTTTGTTGTTTGTTTGTTTTGTTCCGTTTTTATTTTTCCTGTCCCTGTTTTGGAAAGATATCCAGTGCTAAATTGCATCCTCTCGCATACATCCTGTCCACCACAGTAAGTCCAGTTAGCCCAAAGACTTCTTCGCATGGAAGGAGCCATGTGGTTGGGCAGAGTGGCTGGCACAAGGTTCGGGATCCAGCCAGCTGGGCAGCTACACACACCCAATTCGCTTTGGAACAGCTTTGTCAGCCAAAAATAAACCTCACGGGCAAGTTTGCTCTTACTTGTCACCTTTTTTTCTGTCCTCTTAGAGCCCTGTACCCCCCCCCCCCCCCCCCAGCTGTGCTGACCATCCTCGCTTGTCATCAGCCCATTTTCTCACTGAGCATGTTCTCTTGTCTTACTTCTGTAGCTGTGTCCTCTCTGACAGCAGTCTGCTCCCTGTCTCGGTGATCAAGACAGCTTTTAAGCCCGTGGTTTTCATCAGATTGAAAAGTTAACAGTGTTTGTGTTCCCACTCTAGCCATTGAAGCTCTTAATGATATAAATGGATTTATTCGTCTTTTTTTATACCCTGATTTCTCTTTTACTTTAGCTAATCAAGCCTTCTTTAGTTTTTCTTTATTGATGCTTTTCTTTGTAAAGAGAAAGTAATATTTATTAATAAAACACTCCTTATTTGCAGTGTTTATAGAATCAACAGAGGAAATATATGTTATTATTGGACTCCTTTGTAGTGACTGAGCAGACACATTGGAACCTGGTCATTCCTGGTTCTAAGCTGGGAATATCCGTTTTGTTCCATCCTTCTCAGGTAAAAGAAGCATCACCTATGTAATTGCCACAACCCATGCCACAGGTTAAACATTTCTACCTTGTGAGTCTAAACCAACAGCAACAAAACCTCTTCATTCCAGGAAACACAATTACCCTTTTCAGAAGCTTAAGGTTATCTTCTTATCACATTAAACATGGCCCATTTAAGGGACAGAAATCAATCTGAAGCTTCTCAGAACGTCACAGCATGAACAGCCTCATCCCTAGCCCTGCTGTGAGGCATTAGCCTCTTTTTACAGATGGTGACCAGAGGCAATAAACATTATACATGCAAGGAATCAACTATCAAAGAATTGAAACCAGTTCTTCCAAATTCTTTCACAGCTACTAACAACTAACTACTGGATTACTCTACCCCAGGCTGACACAGCCCTTTCTGCTTCTTCAAATGGAGCAATACATGGGAAGAAAAAAGGAAGAGAAAAAAAAACAGACTTCATATTTACCATTATTGACAAAGCCAAGCAAGTTACGGGAGTAATGCCTTCAGTTATCCCTGTTCTTACCTCTTGAAGTGAGCTGCCTGCCTTAATTTCCTTTTCCGTAATGGCAAGGAATGGTTAACGCAGAAACCTGTGGCTTGGTTGTTTTAATTACAGTCCATCAGCTGTGCTGGAAGGGTTTGCTGAGTGATGTCTTTGAGCTGTGTTTGAGATCCACCATGAATACCAATTAAGTAGGGGTTTGGCAGGTAATCAGCCAAACTTTCAGAGTGATCCTTGCAGTTATTTTTATTAATTAATGCCATGGGAGAGGAGGTGCAGCTTTGCCTGTAGACTTGTGCATGATAGATTGCCTTGGTGAAGGAGGGAGTGGGCACAAGCTGCAGCATGAAGAGCCTGGCAGGTCGGGAGCAGCCTGGCACTGGGGTTTGCACAGAGGGCACAGCAATAAAGATCCCTGCTTTATTCCTACCAGCACCACTCACTCACAAAAGCACAGGCTTTTTATAGGGTCTGTTCTGCTGTTCAGCCTGGGCACTCAGCAGATGCTGTTTGGAGCTCCACCACCACATCCCCACATCATCCTTAAGTCAAAGCCCTTCAGCCAGTTCACACAACTGAGCCGGTACAAAAGTGAATACAGTCCAAACTAGTGCCATCCCACTGTACCAACAGGTCTAACTGTAACATTTACAAGTGTTTGGAAATAAACTAAGGGAGGAAAAATCTACTTATCTTTGCTGTTGTGTTGGCTTAGCTGCCCTCGATTTTATAACTGCTTAGGTAAAGCCATACGAAAACCTGTGCATATGGAGAAACCTCTCTAGGCTTTGTAACCATCTCTAGAATAGTTTGGGGCTTTTTTCCCCAGAGAAATGCAAAACAGGCATGAGAGCAGTAAGATCAGAGAACATATCCAGCAGATCTTATTTTAACTGCTGGCTATATAAAATATTGTATCAACTAATAGCTATTCCCACAGTAAATAAAATACAGATAAGCTTTACTGACAGATGAGAACAGCAGGAAAAAAAAAAAAGAAACAGCTACCAGAGAAGCTTATACTTACACACTGTAAGAATTTAAACTAAATTTGTACACACCAGTGTACTAATTGTGTGTGAATTGTTTTGCGATGATTTGTTTGTAAAAACACCAGTTCCTTGTTGACTTTGCAAGGTGGGCTGCCACATAGATCTGGGTGTCACCCAGACTATGATGACAGCCATTGACTTAAGAGTGAAACCTGCATTGTGCTGATATTTTTGATCAAAATTCTGTGCATAAATCAATATGAGCAAGAAGGACAGAAGGACCTACAGGTACACAGAAGCATCCCTCACTGTCAGAAACAGTTGTGCCCTCCCTGGGTGGATCTGGGAGCCATCAAGGCTGAGCCTTTTCCTCCTGAAATGCTACAGCATTTCTCCCCAATTGAATTTACATCTTAGAAGTGCTTGTGCTTTTTTGGTCCCAGCTGTTCCCATCGGTAGGCTGTTCTTGCCCCTGTTTGTTTTAATGGCCAGCAACCTGCATCTTATTTCCAGACTAAGTTTAGTCGCATATGGGTTTAAATAGTTCTCCCTCACTGCTGTTTGACTCCTGGGTATTTTTAGAGGGAAACCATATCCCCTGTCAACCTTCGTTTTCCTGGGCTGAACAAGCTGAGGTTGCCTTGACCTCCATTTGTAAGGAAAAATCGTGGCACCCCTGGTGATCTCAGTAGCTTGTCCTTACACCTGTTTGGATTTGTATTTTCCATGGGCATGAGACATCAAAATCATATGTAGTGTCCTAAGGACACCTTACTGATGTCATTTTCTGCCATGGATTTAGTCTTTCCACTGGAAACATCTTGATTGATGTGTCCCAGAATGACAGTTCCCTCTCCTAAGAAAATTGTAACAGTGCTCCAAAGGTACTGGAGAATTGTCCACTTGATTAATTTTTTCCTATTTTTCTCCCATTTTCAGTTTACTGATAAATTATACCAGTATGTGTGCTTTTGTTGTCTGTGCTTCTGAATTCAACTCCATTACATTGCTGTTCTTCCCGTAAAATTTTTCAGCTCTTCCTCCCTCCTGATAGGGGCTCCCAACTTTTGTCATGCACAAATGTCATTAACAAACTTGCAGTCTTTGTGCCTAGTTTATTGTGAAAACATTAGGCAGGAAAGCTTTCAAGACCTCTAAATTTTATAACGATATATTTAAACAAACTTCATTAACTACCTTTCTGCCTTGTAGTTCTTGTTGCAATCTTCCCTGCTGCAGTCTTCCTGCTCACCAGGCATAAAAATGATGGTTTTGGCAGTGTAAGGATGGAAGCAGGACATCAGATGCTGTCCTGAAGCCCAGATGAATGAAATCTGACACATTGCCTTTGTTTATTACCTCGGTGACAGGACAGCTGTGAGGTTAGTCTGACACAGGCTGCCCTTGGCAAGAGCAAGAAGCCATGCTGGGAGGAGAGCACAGAAGTGCTGCAAGCTGTCTGGAGAGATGTTCAGACCAGAGCCGCAGGAGTCAAAGGCTGCTAAGAGGTCTGAGTGGAGATGGAAACAGAGAGAACCAGTATCAAATTATATTTCACGATGTCTTAGACTCAAAACATTATTGTGCCGATGTTTGCAAGGCAACAGAAGCAGAGCACTTAGCAGTGTCATAGAGTCATAGATTAGTTTTGGTTGGAAGGGATCTTAAAAGGTCATCTAGTCCAACCCCCATGCAATAAACAGGGACAGTTTCAACTAAATCAGCTTGCTTGTTTGTTTCAAAACAGGATAGGGAACAAAAGAAAGATGGAGAAAACAGTATTTTAGAGTTTAAGGCTGTTAAAGCAAGGATAAAATACTCTCTTAGACAATTTAAGGAAAGAGGAAAAGAAAGAAAAATCTATTGTTGAAGTCACCTAACATGGATAGATCAAAACTATGGATATCTCAGTTGGTCTCTGAGCTTATTTACTATTCCCACATATGGAAAAACATACCAGCCGCTTCCTGTAGAGGTCAGGCTATATATAAACAACTGCAAGTGAAGCAGGACTCGGTGCAATTGGCTCTAGGAGCGCCTGTCCACAGCATCTGTGCAGCTGCAGGTGGGACATGGAGTCACATCAATCAATCTAGGGTTAAACAGGAGCTGACAGTACTTTGGAGGAACATGAAGTGCCTGCAACCTATTAGCTGGGCACAGGCTTGCACTTTCCCTCTCTGCATGAGAACCACCCTCCGGAGCACAGTGATAAAATCCTCTCACTCTTGAAGCTTTCATTCTAAAGAATAAAGAGTGGCAGAACAGTGACATCAATCATTTTAGGCATGGTGTACATGTTGAAATGCATGACACAGGTTGCACTGCAGTGCCTGTGCTGCAGTGTCTGTGCTGACAGAAAAATATATTTGAGACTAGTTAACAAAACAACTTGAAGGAGAAAACAGTGAAAATGAGAGGAAAAGTTCTAGCCACCACTTATTGCGTCTAAACTCACATTGTTTCTAAAAATACAAAGCAGAAAGCTGGTCAGAAATGTTGATGCCAGAAAGCTTTCAGCAAGTAAAGGGCCATGCTAGTGCCCAGTGTAAAACTCCAGAGCTCCAGGATTGAATCTGACAGCCATGTCCTAATGCCACAGTTCCACCTCAGCTTGACCAAAACTTCAAAGCCTATTAAAATCAAGTAGAAACTTTCTGTGGCTCTGGCTCCCAAGTTTAAAATTGGCACTGGACTTTGTCTTGCATTTTGCCTCTTCCCCAGCCCTGTAGCTCGATACCCCTCGTTAGCCTGCTCAGGATGGTTTCTGTCCATCTCTCTGGAGAACATTTGTCACCCAGGACTGCTCCAGCCCCTGCTTATTTTGCCGAGAAGGAATTTTGGCAGCAATTAGCTGAAGTGAGTTTCGGGACCTTCAGCCTGTTTGTTTGACCTCTGGAAGTAGGTGGCTAATTCAAGGACAATGGAAGCTGTCATGTTACCTGTTTCCAACATGAAATCAATCAGGGGAGAGCGGGAGTGAAGTCAGCCTTTCTGTTTTGATAAGAGGGTGTCCAAAGATTCCTGGAATGAGTGGAACTCCAGCAGCCACTGGGGCACAGGGCTGCCTGGCCTGCTATTTATATACCCGGGGGCAGGACTGGGGAACAAAGTGGTTCTTCTGCTCCTGTTTTATTTGCCTGAAACTGAAGGGGAAGGGCACAGCTCACAGCTTTTACCATCCAGAAGTATGCATGGCCAATTTTTTTTTTCCTTCATAGTGGAAAAAAAAGTGTTCTCAGTATAGCCTTATGCCATATATTTTATATATGTCTTTATATAATATTCTAAATAATATATATGTATCGTATATATTATCATTAGATGTCTAAATATTGTTTAAACTTTCAAAAACAGAATCTCTCTAAAGACAACCTTTAAGAAAATGAAAAATGAATGCAGTTTCCCATGTGCAGTGATGAGGTACCTGGCCTGTGCCCCAGGTGTCAGCAAACAGAAGATGGCTTCACTCAGGAAGTGGTTGCCTTAATGACAAAGAGGGACAGGAATATCAAAGTAGGACAGCTGAGAGAGACATGAGGCACACAGCAGTTCATATTTTATATGGCAAAAGTCAAAGTAATGGCATTTTGTGGAGTTTAATTCACATGCAGAACTGTGTTTGAAATTCAGTTATACACATATTTGTGCTAAGCCCCTTTGGAAGCAAATCCAAGTCATTCCAATGTTTGGAATTTTTGAAACTGGTTGGAGACATAACTTAGTCATTGCAGTGGGTTTTGCCTTTGGGGAAGGGAGCAGTAGCACTTAATTTCATTTAGAAGTGCCCTTTTCCTGTTGACAGAGATAAGCCCCAAGAGAGGCTCATCCAATTCTCCTCTGCTAAATATGACAAAAAGAGTCTTTGGGAAAAGAAGTCCGGCACAAAACCCTGGGGAGCACTAATTGCAAGCTTATTTTAAGGATCTTGCATGTTCTGAATAGTTTACAAGGCTGTTCCAGTTGCTGAGAAGTCAGAAGTCTTGGTAATAAAGGCCCTTGGGAAACTGATCCATCAGTTTTACAAGTTTACAGTGCTGCTGGAAAAGGGCCAGTGAGCTGGTCCCTGGAAATGAATGAAATATTTCTCTATTACCTCATTTAGCTTGCAACACCGTAGTAGCTGAGTAACTTGCAAGTGTTACTGCAGTCATCCTTGCAGTATCTGAATAATCCAGGGAGATGCAAGTACAAACAGTTATAAAAATATTTCCACCTCTCTTTTGCAGGCAAAGCTTCCACCACTCCTAGCTCAGCAGGGGAGAATCTCAAAAAGCTCCCTCCACAGGGCACAACCACATCCTAAGCATGGACCCTGTTCTTCCCCCAATCCCAGACTGCTCCCAGGCCTCTGCTAACAGGCCAGCAATGCTCACCTAACCTCAGTTTGTTTCTCACTAGACTAGTCAGGAGATTATGCCAATTTTCTGTGGAGACAGAGGCACATACAATAATTACCAGATTAGCCTCTATGGGCTGGTTTTCCTCATCCCACAAACGTTTGGGACTGGGACATGAATCCAACGTGTGGCAAATGACATCTGGGAGCCATAGGTGCTTATCATTAATAGCTACATGACCTATAACTTAGGCCTTTTCATAGATTATTGCCATTATGCTATTTTTAACATTAGCAGTCACTGGGTATATATCTATGTTTTCAAACAAAAGCATGGCTCCAGCCCAGGGACTCTTTGCAAAACAATTTGCTGCTCCTTCCCCCTCCACCTCCTCTTTTCCTTCCCTCTCCACCCATAAAATTACATCCAAATTCAGTTATCTCTGTTTATCTGACAGGAAGTGCCAAAGGAAAGAAATAATTGATGATAGATTTAAGAAAATAATTCATCATGTATGCAGTACATACACACCATAAAACATTTTACAATGCCATAATCCAAAATATGTGCTAGGAATAGGCTAATCAGACTGATTTTGAAATAGCTGGTTAGAAGGAAAAAATATGAGAAGGGCTGATTGCAAACAGAACAGAGCACATTTTCCATGTCTCACCAAAACCTTTGCAAAAAATTGCTTCTAACCATCTCTGTTTATGAGAGGGGAAAACAGCATGAGAAATTACTTTTTTCCTTCTTGCACAAATCAAAACTTGACTTGAGAAACAATACACCCTGTCCTGCAGCATTAACCTTACAGCCCGGGGCACTCAGCTTGAAATGCCTCACAAAGCAAACAAACCCTTCTGGAGAGAACCTCCTCCTTATCTATTGGCAGAGAAAGGAAGAGGGAAAGGATGAGTGACGGCAGAAAGATTGCATTTCATTCCAGTGACGAATTTTGACCAGCTTTTCATTCCTTTCTCTGGAGATGCAACTGCTTAAGAGGACCACAAAGACAGGGATGAGTGTACAAAGCTCCTTTTAAGCAGTAGGGAAGCTCTTTTTGGCAAACGTGTTTCCACTGTTGCTCAGTCATCAGGATCACCAGACGGAGGGCGTGGGCTGATGTTTTTTCTTTTTTTGGGTCTGTCTAGCCAGAGTTTTGTATAACCTCCTCCACCCTGTTTCACTGATCTTTCTTCAAGGATTTGCGCAGTTGATCTGGGTAGTGTTCTGTGTGACCTGCCCAGTGGTTTCCTAGGAAGTCAGGAATGCACTGATCCCTGTGTAGGTGCACAACCTGAGGCAGGTCTTTGTGTTGCCAGGAACAGCTCTCATCACAAGTGCCAGTTAGTGGGGCTGAAGCAAGGTGGGCACACCAAACTGTGACTGCCAAAACTGGGGACATCTCTAGCAGCCAGGGATTGTAGTCAATCTCCTGAGATCCTGTTAGTAAGGTCTGACTTAAGAGCAAATGTGTGGGGAAAATGGTGAGCTCAACAGCCATATGTAGTTATTTCAAGCCCTGAAATATGCAGGACTGTAAATAAACTTTTCATATGATGGAGGTAGATACAGATGTGAATGAAAACCAGGACAAAATGAAGCATGTGACCAAAAAAAAAAAGTTTCTGTCAGACTCACTCCACAGCTCTCCTGGATACAGTCTCTTTGCTAGACTGCAGAAATGAAATAGATTTTATCTCCCTAAAAAAACCCCAACAAAATAACAAGGTTGGTAAAATCATCCAAAAAAATAGGGATTTCAAAGAAATGCACATCTGTAAAAGTGTTAAGGTATGTATGGGATTATTGGAGGGCTTTTTGCAGAGTTACTCAGAGTAAATTTTGAAACAGAAAGTATTAGATGTCCCATTGGATGTGCTAATGCCAAAAATCTGTTTTCTTCTTTTTGACGATAAATAACCTTAGGGGGGTTTTCCTATCCCAGAGAGAGGGTGGAATAAATTAAGGGTGGATGTTGGCAGCCTTGCAAGACTGAAATCTTGGAGCAAACACCAGAGCAGCTGGGACAAGGCAACCTTGATGGTGCTTCTGGATGGTGTTTAGTCTTTTTACAAACAACTGAGTGATATAAGCAGAATAGGAAAGTAGTAAACAAGGCTGTGCAACACAAGTCACCTTGCTGTAGAAGAAATCAAATATAAAGGAAATTTATGAATCATTTTATATTATCACTTCTTCTTAAAAATGTGTTATATTGAACATAATCTTTAGTCCTTGAAACATTTGAAACATCAGGAATAATTTACTAGTTTATGGCCATTTGCTCTTCCCCATGTCTTTGGAAAGCATCTATTTCTCTAGCTAAGGAGAAGATACTGGATGTATCATTCTTGGCATTCAGCTTAATTCCAATGGCTACACACCTCTCTTGACCCTAGCTAAATTAAAAGAAAGAACTAGAACAAGAAGGAGGTTTAATAAAAGTAACATTGCATCAGGTGCACAAACTTCCTGGAACAGCTAAAATTTACAGACAGAGTCATGGATTTTGGCAGAGCTCTGGCATGTTTTGATGAGATCACCAAAGGTGTAAAGTGACTGCAAGACATGTATTTGATTATCTCTTAGATTTATAGAGGATTTGCTTGCTTGGAAAGAATTTTTAGAATGATTGGCATACACAATTTGTGTAAGCTAATGGTGTTGGGATTTTATATACAATTCTATTTATATACAAACCGGGGGGAGTTCTGCTCCTTGATCTAAGCTCCCACGTAGGCAGGGGGTGAAAGTCTCCATTTGCTGCCTGCACGTTCGTTTGGACAGAACTCCACAGCAAATGCCAAAAGATCCCACATCAGAAGGACAGCATTTTACTCCCACTGTCAACTGTCAGAAACCCAGTCAACAACCAGCATAGCAATAATCAAACTGCTCTACTGAGAAATGGCACAGGCCAGCGAGGAACTGAACATGATTTACTTGCAGCCTTTACGTAATGGACGTAGAAAACTTTGTGTACTCTTGTTCTAAGAATAGCTCTCCCAGTGATGAAGGGGATTTAGCGGAAGGATAGCTGTAGACCCTTGGTGCTTTAAAAAACACCTCACAGTCTCTGAGTGTCTATTTATTTGTTTGTCCTCATCTTTCACTTCCTCTCAAAGCTGTGTTTTAGCCATGTGCATGTGCATCCACAAATTCCCCGAGGCTTAGAGTGAAAACAAGGAAAGGTATTCTTTATAAGATACAAAGGGGACAGGGCAGAGTTATTCTGCTGACATTAAGTTATGAACCCTGCTCCAGAGAACAACGTTCTCTTCCCAAACTCTTGCCACCAGCCACAGAGGTGAAATAAAGCTCATCTGGTGATAAAAAGAATTGAAGAAATCCTCCCTTTTCCCATAGCTGTTTCTCAAAAATGGATCATGAGCACATTTAAATGGAGCTTACTGCTTTCCTCACTCTGCAGATGAATAAAGGCACTCCAAAAGGAACAACTCCAGAATATTTCAGCAGGAGCAGTGGAACAATAGCAAAGGGCTGAAAACAAACACTTTCCAATTTAAAAGCAGGGATTGCTTACTAGAAAAAATAAGAAAATAAAAAAGCAGGACCCTTCCATGGGGATTTTGGGCTTTTTTCTCTTTAGATGCTAAAGCAAACAGTTTCACAAGGATGGAAACAACATATGGAGGGAAAGGGAAGCAGGCTGAAGATGGGGAAGCAGAAGTTTCTTACTTGTGTGCCAGATGTGGGTGTGGAGAAGACATGGGGTTTGTAGGTGAATTTGTTGGATTCACTCCACTGTCAGTTGTTCTCCAGCTGAGGCAGCCCTGTCCTCCCTGTACATGGAGGTTCAGAACAATTTAAAGGAGAAAAATGCAGCTGAGAAAAGGCTGAGCTAATGCATCCTGTAAGTCCACAGTTTTTGTGCATCTCATGGTTTAAGACAGATATGCAAGGCTCATTGCTGTTTAGGGACTACTTAGGGAGCTGGATCAGAGGCAAAGATACAGACAAAGAATTGAAAAAATTACCAGCTCTGACAGAGGACAAAACATGAAGAGTGAAGTGTGATTTTTTTTTTTTTGCAATGCCTCCACCAGAACCCTGACCTTTTTCCTAGGTTTATTCAGTGTTTATTTGCAGTCATTTTGAGGACCAAATTGCCCACCTTCCCTCTGGCTTTGTGAGGCATGGCCAGCTCAGTAGGGTGTGTGGCTGAGAGTCACCACTTATAGCCATTCCAGCTGGGAAGGGGAAGCAGACTGTGGTTTTCTCCTTTCTTCCTCAGATCGGGAGGTATTAGAAAAAAGTCTCTCACTGTTTGGCTGGTCAGGCATTGGAATAAGCTTGCCCAGGGAGGTGGTGGAGTCACCATCCCTGGAGGTGTTTGAGAGGGATCTGGATCTGGCTGATGGTTTACTGGTTATGGAGTTACAGGGGCAGTGCTGGGTGGATGGTTGGGCTTGGTGATCTAAAGGTCTCTTCCAGCCTTGAGGATTCTATGATTTAATGAAGAACTGCTGTTTAGAAATCATTTTAGTTAGGAAGTAGCCACAGAAACTGGATGCTAACTGCAGAGCATGACACAGGATCATGTCAGCTAGTGCCTTTTTATGTGATGGTTCTTTTCCTGGTGGGGCTGACTCAAAAACTGTTTCTCAACTTAATGGTAATAGAAAGCTATTTCATAATTTCCAACTCTCTAAGCCATATTTTGCTATTTATGGCAGCATTCTCTCCCACAGATGCTGCCGTCATCTCTGCTTACAGCTAATTCCTTAAGCACCATAATTTCCTGAATAGCTTCTTCAGTTTCGTCTTTTTCTCCCCCCCAAAGGAATAATTGTATTCTTGCTGTCTAATCCAGGATCCGCACCAGTCAGCAAAGGGGACCTGGACTTGGCCATACATCTGCTTTTTAGACTCTGTTAAGAGAGTCTGCTTTAATTTCATAGATGCTGAATTATATTTTATCTTAAATATAGATCTTAGTTTTATAGCTGCTACCACTTGAGCCACGCTTCATTTATAGCGGGGGTCTGAGGTATTGCCAAAACCAGCAAGGGAGGCAGAAGGGTTTTCTTTTAGCCCAGAATGCACACTCATTTGTGAAATGTGATGTTATGGAGGTTTATGAGCCGAAATTATGGCTAGACTGTGTGGATGCCAGGATTTGCAAGTCTCTAGTGCCATTACAGCTGTCACCTGCAAGAACTGAATGGAAGATTTGGAGCATCTGTGGCAAGTTTATTTCCTAAACACAAACAGATTAAATTCCTCATTCCTAGCAGCTCCAAGAGTAGATCTCAAAAAAGAATATATAAAAATTCTAGCTACCTAAAATGTATTGGAAAAAACTCTTCTCTTTAGTATTAATGATTCACAAATATCTAGGAAAAGAGAAAAAATGTAGTCTCTGTTTTTGGAGTTTGCCTCTTTCTGTCTGCCACCTCCATCCTTGTAACTTTGGCACTGAAAATGACCAAGAAGGAAAGAAAAGGAGATAGGTACTTTTTTAAAATTTTAGACAATTATTCTATCTCCTTTTTGGTCAAAACAAGACCCTTTTATTCCCCAAGGCTTGGAAGACTCAGTAGAGGACAGTGAAGTCATAGCAGAGGCAAAAGCAGATTTTTTTTTTTTTCCCTGCTGGAGGAGTTTTAACTTCTTTGAAAGTTGTTGGAGCAGCTTTAGTCTCTTACTTTTTTTCCTGTTCTCCTTGTAATTTTTATGTTAGGGAGACTTTTTTGTTTAATTTTAAAATAATTTTTTTAGTGACTTCCCTGCCCTCTTTGGGGAATGTTTCTCTTAGACCTGGTACACTGCTGTTCTCATCTCAACAGCAGAAAACAAACTCTCTGAACAAGAAAGCGATTCCCATTTTATTTTAGGGACACTGTAGAGAGAGATTTGTGCAAAGAGGAAGAGCAAAAGCAACAGCAAAGAGAAAAAAAAACCCTCAGTAAGATCTAACTGATAACTAAAAGACAAATAAAGAAAAGTTATATTTAATTCGGTATTTTAATAATGTTTGCATTCTTCATAAAAGTGGGCTTTAAAACATAGCCTCAAAAATCAAGCCTAATCCTGACATGATTTTTACTGGACAACCTGAAGCCTTGCCTAGACTTGTCTGAGACTGGGATTTCAGAGACTCTTCCTGGCTTTCCTGTAAAAATGCATCAGGATCCTGGGAAGATAGATCCAAGCCAGTCTATCGACAGCCTTGGATGTGTTACTGCCGGGAAAGGAAACCTCACTGATGACACCTAGTGTTTTCCCGTATCCCAGGAGAGAAGGCTCCTCCGAGGGATGCCCAGGGGTCCTCTCGTTCCGCCGGCTCTGCTAATAAAAACTACTGGAGGTGCAAGACATGGTTTATTCTGATCTTCTGCAGAAGAAATGGGCTTCTGGTTGTGGGTGTATAATGATCCTAAGAACAGAAACTTCTCTTTTTACCAGTTTGAAAAAGCAGCTCTAATGAATTTAACAGTGCCACTTTTAGCAGCAGATATACAGCTGTGTTTCCTGACACAGCTATTCCTGTTTAGCACTGTACAATGGCACAGTGGGAGAAAAAATTGGTGTCAGACTTTTCGTCTGATATAAAGGACTAAACATCAATGTATGCAATATGAAGTTCAAAATCACAGCTAGGAAAAATATGGATTGGGAGCAAGTCCATCATATGGGAATCCTGCTGTTTCCTGCCAAGTGACAAGTGGAAGGTTTTCCTGGCTGTGAGGAGCATGGTGTAAAGAGTCACACATCTTTGTTTCCATTTCCCCATTTTGGGCAGGCAGAAAATCAGCGAAAGCATCTGAGAGGATCATGAAAGAATGAAAGAGTAAATGGGTTTTCCCAAATCTCTTAATCCTCAGATACCAACCCAAACAATCAGGACCAGTCACATGTATTGCAAAAGGCCAGTATCCAGACTAATTCCTGCAGAGTTACAGACAGTGGATAAAGTTTTAAAACCTTCTTATTATTTTCTTTGAGCAAAAAATTTTTAAAAACCGACATGTTTTTAAAGCATAAGAGAAGAGCACTAAACACAGACTAACTGAAAAGGGAAGAGGGCAAAATTGGATTTGCCATACTCTGTTGCACACAGAATCCTCAGACTAAAATTCAGCCTCAGTCTACAAATCCTGAAGCCAAATGGAGAAAGGTACAGAATTCACACATGGGAATGAAGATACCGAGAATAAATCAGCAGAGACACTTCTATAGAGGTACAAGGCTGGCAGAGTAATGCATTGGCACAGCCTCTATTCAGCAAATGAATCTTTGGGGCAGCATATTTCTGGGAAAGCTTTTGGTCATTCCTTTCTCACCACTCCCCTGCACCCCAAATGAAGCGATGACTGAGTATTTACAGCCTGGCTGTGTCAGAGGGTTGACAGTCCTGCTGATTTAAAGCGCAGTTCTACTAGGAAAAGAGGCTCTGTGAGTGATAACCTCATGGCTTGCTATTTATTGCATCTCACTGATTTCCAGTTCAACTGAACTGGAAAAAAGAATACAAATAACTCTGCTAAGTTGGGTTCTTTCTGGTTTATCTATCAATAGGAATTAACAACACACAAGTCAAGCTCTGTCTTTCCATAGCTGAGCAAACAAAAGTGAAAGGTTCAGCGTAGCTTTTCTACTTTTGCCACTTAAATGAAGAAATGCCTCCCTCCAGAGCTCCCTTCCCTGTAATGTACAGCTCCCCTTTGGCAGCCAGATGCCCTTAAGCCTTTCTCCTAAAAGGAGAAGCTCCAGAGTCTCCCCTCCCAGATAGCAGAGGAAGGAGAACAGGATACTATACTGCTTATTTTTTGCTTATTGTAGAGAAAAGTAAACTTGAGACATAATTTTAGTGACTATTTCCCTCTACTGTTTTTCCTTATCTCACCTCCCTGCCCAAAGCTGCCATACACTTGAAATGGCCATTGTTGTTTGACTCTAGCCCTACTTAAGGCATCATTCTACTGGCTATATATAGTGCATGGCAGCATAAACCATTAATAATTCCATCAAAGTAGGTAAAAGCAAGCCAGGAGAAAAATAAGAAAAAAGTCCAGTTTTTTGCGTATTAATCTGGTCCATGTGTTCTCCATTTTCTTTTCCATTAGGCAAATAGCCATTGAGTATTCAATGGTGTATATAAAATATTGCAAAAATTAACCAAGCGGCTCAGTTCAGCTGCTCAAATCATGCAAGGGCATCAGCATTTTAAGACTGTCTCTCAATTTGCTTTTGAGTAAACTCTGAGGGCAGCTAAGATTTCATGGATTAAGACCAGAGCTGGACACAAATGTGCCACAATTTTTTTTTAATTTAATTTTTTTCACAGAACACCTACATGCAGAAAACTGTTCTGAAGAGATTTTTCAACTTTGGGGTTTTTTTCCCATCAAAGTAGAAAGCCCTGGATTTCCTGTGGTACTCCTTCCTTCTGCTCACCCCCTTCTCTTGGCTACGCCCAGAGATCATTTTCCATCAGTTTGCTTTGTTATGCTGCAGCTTTTCAAAATGTGCTCTGTTTAGGAAAACATTGAAAAAAACAACAAAAGGAAAAATGAAAAATGGAGAACTGCCAAGCCAGAGATGCAGTTAACTGTTACCTTCAGTGAGGAAGCATAGAAAACAAGAAAGAATGCCCTTAAAGATGAAAATATTTCCTTTAGAAGTATTTCATGACAACTGGGAGACAGGCAATCCATTTAAAGCAAAGCTTTAACGTGCTTAAGGCATCTCAGCTCTGCTTTCTCACAGGAAGCTAAACTCAAACTTTGACCTCTAGTTGCTCCATCTCTCAGCTTTAGGTAATGAAGGGGATTGGGAGGAGGGGTGGGGGTCTTGGAGCAATGTTTACCAGATAAAAATGGAAAATAAAGGGGTTCTGGCAATCCCCAAGGAAGCATATATATATTTTTTTTTTTATTTTATTTTTTTTTTATGGGATTCACTTTGAAAGAGGCCAGTGCCAAACCAGCGATTTGATTTTCACTTTTCCTTGCTTGTGCTCACTTTGCGTTTCTCCTGTAGGTCAGAGCATGTGAAACTAGGAATAGAGAGACAAGCACCACTTCAAAAATGCCTGGTTTTAGAAGCCAAATTGCTCTTCAATTAGCACATAGCTCCTCTCTTAATAAACTCCCACATATCTCTGAACACAACCAATGGCGAGTTGCATTCTCTCCCACAAAAGACACTGAAAGCAATTAGTGGAAAAATTAGTAACTATTATTAATAGTTACATTTTCTGCCAAGGCTGCCAGGCCAGTGGGGCTGTAACAACCACCAGCTCACAGTAAAATGACCTACAGCAAGCTGCTCAGCCAGACAGAGCACCCAGGGAGAAATCAGTCCCTCCAACTGATTCTTCCTCATTGCATCCACCGAGCATACAGATATAAACAAGCAGCATTACAGCAGACACACCCTTAGACTGCTGCAGAGATGATGGCTGCAATCTCATTATCTGCCTCCTCAAATTCACCTGTTCTTTTGAATTCTTTTTTACAGTGTATTTGAAGGGCTTCTTGCTTGATCCATCTTATTTTGTTCACACTGAAGTATTCTATTGTTTATTTCTTTTAGGACCTTAGAGGGGAAAGAAAACATTACCAGACTTAGAGCTCTGTCTGCACGAGCCCCAGTTCATAAGGGGAAGCAAAAGCACTCAGGTGGTGCCTGATGTTAAGTTGGGACACTGCCATGGTAGCAAACCTGAGCAGAAGAGTGTCTGAAAGACTGAGAGAAACTGTGTAGTATTTTCCAAGTTAGCACTTGCTTCTACCCTACTGTGTTCCTGCTCACTGTTCTGTTCTGGGCAAATCTTCCAACTTTCAGCCACAACACTAAAATGTTCTCTCTCACTTCTTGGTCCATATGTTTCCTGCTTTAAAATGCCAACACCTCTGTCTTTGCTCACAAAGTAGTGTGTTCTACTATAGAGTAGCTTTTAGCTATACCATAGCTTTCAGTTCCATTGCGTATTCATCTTGAAAATTAAATTTTAGAAGGCAATGATCCCTGCTACTTTTCCCCGGGACCAGGCTTTGCCAGACACCTTCTCATTATGTCACTTGGATTCAATTACACTTTCCTTCGGACTAAATATTGCCACGGATACCCAATACTTTCACTCCACTACATAAAAATAGAGAGACCTTTCATCCACTTTTGGGTTTTTTTTATTTTTATTCTAGCACTGTTCATGTGTAATACAACAGAAACCTTTGCTGCCAGCACTTCTGGTTTCTCCCCAAAGTCTCAACCAATTGGTTGCATTTAGACAGCTGGAATCTAGCCCTGAGTTATTAATGTGAGGAGAAGTATTTCCATTCACCCTGGTGCCCGGGAGCAGACCTGCAATCCAAGAACACCCCTGTGGCATGTGGCACAGGACATTCCAGGAGCTGCAGGCCACAGCCTCCTTTTTAATGGGCTTCTTTCCACTCAGTGCTTTGGAGCAACAGGAGAATAAAAGGTTACATTTGTAAAAAATGTCACTGCTTCAAATTGCAGTAACATACATGGCTTTTCCCAATATGTTGCCACCAAAGGGCTTTACAGCTTGATGTGGAAAATAAGCGACCAAACTCAAGGCCTTCCCTGCCTGCCTTTGCAGACAGCCACCTGATACATAGGTGGGTGCAATTTTGGGCCGTAGCAGCATGAAAGCACCCAGGATGCGTCCAGCTACAGGAGCTGAAGTTAGTGACTGGCAGGTTTTTAGGTGCATTTTCTGTGTAAAACACTTTTCCTCAACAGGGTGGCAACAGCAGGGTGGAGGGAGTAATGAGAATGTTTGGAAGTCTGTTCAAACACAAGTCCTCCTCCCCAGTAAAGGTAAATGACCCCCTTTTACTCACCTCACAGTTTTCTGGTGGGGCTATAGCAGATGCTGTGATACCAATATAGCCATGGCAGCAGTGCCTAGCTGTAATCATTAGCCACAAAGAACAGCCTGTGGAAAAGAGAGGCTGTAAAAGAGTCCATTACTTCATGTCATGGATTCCAGGAAATCACGTTATATTTTGATTACGGATATTCAGGGCAGGAACTGCTAGTACGGCACTTGAGATAAGGAAGAGGCCAGATAGACCTAAATAGCAAAGCTTGGTATGACTTCTTATGTAATTATCAGCTCCTCATCACCATGAGGTCTGAATGTCTCAGGCAGCTAAAAATAGAGCAGCTTCCCCCTGCCCTTCCCTCCTTCCAGCCTGTGTGAGGAAAGACCTGACTCACTCACTTGTGTTTGGGAGAGCCCTCTGAGCCCCCGTGGGCTTTCCCTTCAGAGGCGATATAAGAATAATATTGATTTTCTGAGAGTATTTTTATAATAGGGTTTTTTTCCACGTAGCACACTCCCAAGATGCCGGGGCTTTCACTGCCAGTGCCAGTGTTTGATAATATTGAGATGAGACATTTCAGTTACTAAGCATAAAAGGAAACTTCCTGTAGGCTGGAATAGAAATGTGGGCAACACTTCTTCGAAATTGCTTATTTTAAAATTTATATTCTTCAGGAGAGACGGCTTGAAAACCCTGCCCTTAGCAATACAATGTTTATACTAATTTCTGGTTACTTCCATAAGGTATGCCAGATTAAGGTGTGAGGATAATATTAATTCAGTGCCTGCTATTTATTAATGATTCCTGGAGAAGGTCCCAGGCATATGTTTTGGTTACAATTACAGCTGTGCATTTGAATCTGTCATTGAAATTCACCATATTATACAGGTAGAAATATTAAGTGGCACAATTTGGACCCCAGACGGGATTCAAAATTTCAGTTGTTGCATTGCTTGGATCTAGGGGATTGTTTTGTATTTCTGATGTAATACATACAGTTGAAACCAGGTATTTCAGTGATTTTGACCCCATCCTGCATTCAGGGAGCATGAAAGTGTCTGGGTTTGGGCTGGAGAGAGGAGGAAACTGCCACAACACTGCTACTGTCTGCTCACACTTCATCCCAGCCTCTCCCTGTGTTAAATGAGGATAATTAACATTTTGTTGCCTCTCAGAAGATCTGGGAGATAGCCTGTTGATAAGTTATTCCTCACAGTACTTGCCAACTGCTTAAATACAGTCTGTAAATGTTTTGTGAATACTCTGTAGCTGTAAACACTCACATTTCTACTCCAAGTCTTTCAGACTTTTGCACAGCCTCAAAGGAATGTTGTCGTAAGAGCAGGGATACTCTGGGGTGGAAGAGGAGGCAAGGGTGCAGCCCAGGGTGTCTGGGGCAAGGGCAAATGACACAGGATGTCCTCCTGGCATGAGCAGCCAGAGCAGCTTTGCAGTTCACCCGAGGGATTCAGGAGTTTTCTTGTGTTTCTGTGCCAAGGGGAAGGAGCTCCCAGACAGTGGGACACTCACCTGTAAAAGAAGATGATGAATGGAGATGGTGCAGACTCAGGGGGGCTCCAAGGAAGTGCCCACGAAACAATGATCATCCATTCTCCCCCACCCCACAAGAATTGGAGGGCACTGAATGAAACTGCAAGCAAAGGGAAGCTCTGTTTTGTGTAAATCACAATTAAACTGCAGAGCCTGTGGGATGTTTTCATAGTTAGGCTTACGCATGAGTCCCAGGAGGGATTTCATAAATCCATGGAAGCAAAGAAGTCTGTAATATCTTATTAAATACCATTTCTGGCATAGAATCACCAGAAATTTTGGGAGAGCAGAGCAGGAAAGTATTGGTACCTTTTTTACTTGTCTTTGTGAGTACTTATTGCTGGTCATTGTTGGACACAAGATATTGATGCAACTGGACCCTTGGTCTGAGTATGTATGTTTGGTTGGTTTTTTGATTTTTTTTTTCATTTTTTTCTGTGACAAAAAATCTTGTTTCTATCTACTCAGGCTTGAAAAAAGGTCAAGACTCATGAAAATTCACTGTGGTATTCCTCTTCTTTTTACCCAATTTGATGATAATGTTAAGAGTCTGGCTTTTTTGAGTGTTTGTGAACACTCTTCCTGAGCCTTACTGTGTTCACCAGACTCCAGGCCCAGATTTTAGGAGCACAACGGAGGGGAGTTCCTTACCACCTGCCTTTTACCTTGATATCTCCATTGATTCCTAACTACAGACTGATTTTCTCCCTTTTTTAGCTTGAATTATGGAAACTGCTGATTTTTCTGTAGCCTGTGGTATAGGAGTTTTCAGTATTTTAACAGCAGTGGTGTTCCAGAAGTGCACAACAGCCTCTTCTGAAACCAAGGCGTGTGAAGAAGAGAGACTCAAACCATCATTTACAGGGTGGTTAAAACCTACCCTTACACAAGTTTGGAAACAGCACATCAGCCAAAACAGAAACATGCCGTGGGAGTTTCTCCTCTGGAAATTTTAGTTGCTAATTCTTGTTGGAGAGGAAGAGCTTCACCCAAAAGCATATGTCTTGGTGCATCAGCAGCACCAGAGTATGGCAGAACAACGCAATCATGAAGGACCATCTGCCAGGCATGCTCAGCACTGCTCAAAAGCTGCTCCAGGAAAAATCATCACATAGAGAAAATAAATCAGACCAGCACAAACCAAAGACTTTCTGAGTAAGCATCTTGTGCCAGTAGGAATGCATGCCAAGCATCCATGAGAAAAACAAAACAAAAAACCCCACCCCTATCATTCCCAAAACAGGCAAGATAGTAAAATCCTGAAAAAGCATAGAAGTCTTTTTTTTCACTTGCCCATTTCTCTTGGGCTTGCAGACCATCACGTCTGGCAGACTGAAGTCTCGGGGGACAAGGCATGTAGGAGAGAGCCCCAGGGATTTGTCAGGGAGTTCAACTTGCTGCTGGGCTCTGATGCAGCAAAATAAGGTTTTAAGCTATACTGTGATGGAAAGACAATTTGGTGCCAGGAGGAAAAGGCCACACCACCTCAATTCCAGGCCCCAGAAAAGTGTGTGTCTTTTAGGTAGCATGACAGCGAGGAGGGAGATAAAGCACAACGCAGATTCAGCCCTGCCAGACAGCTGAAGTTCAAGTTATTTCCACATTACAAAATACCTTAGGGGACATGCAATTTTTCCACTAAAGTTTACAAAAAGGATAACAGAGATTCTACTGGTCTCTTGGCAATTTTCCCCCTCAGCAAATCAGAAGCAGTTCCCTGTTCAATGGCTGTGCATTGTCAGGAAATTTACTGCATTTCTTCAGCAGGACTCCTGCTTTGTGCGCTCTCCTAACAGCCAACGTGCACTGAGACTCAAAACAATGTCAGCCTGTTTAAACCCATCAGCAAATACATAATCTCAAGACATTTTTCAATAGCAGGATTTGTTTCTGTGGGTATTTGCACTTTTAAGGAATTCATCATTATTCTACTGCAGCAATCAGTCTGAGACTGTCCTCTGATGGCTGTCACTGGCACTTCACTTGAATATCCTATTTTTCATCCCAGATAGGTAAAGAGAGTAGTCACATCCCCCTTGGTCTTTTTCTGCTGCATTTAACAAGGTGAATGAAGTTTTTTCCTGTAAGAGAAACTTTTCATACCCATTTTTTCCACACACTGGTCCCAGATGGTCACAATGACCCAAGTATGAAAAAGTTGCTGATGACTCTGGGCTCACTTCTGTTGGATTGTCCATAGATGGGGTTAGGCAAAAAGACCTAGTTGTTTTAATTGCTTGGTACAGCTTTTTTATATTTTCTATGGAGACAGAATTGGCCCTTTTGTTGCTTCTAGTGGATCAACAGTTTCCACACTAAACTGCTGTTTTCATTTGCTTTGCATTTACTGAACTCCAGCGTGTTCAGTTTCACATTTTCCACAATTGTAATCTCCTCTAGGCTGTATTTTTTTTTTTCTCCATCTCAGGAAATAGGGATCATTTGTTTCCAAGAATATGCCTGTGGAAAATTAGTTGTTAATGTTAAATACATCCATCTGTTCCTTTGAAGAGATTTGCCACCTGCTTGCAGTGGAAAGGAACCAGAAATTTGGCAGGAGAAACTCTAGAGAGACATCTTCTGCTGTCCCCATGAAAATCTACTTGCACTGAGTTCCCTATAAATGTCTGGAAAATACCAATTTCATATGACACCAACTAGCACACGTCTGGCTGTTCCAGGAGAACAGACTTGCTCCTCAGCATGGAAGGAGGGGGCTGGGACGCATCATCCCAAGGACCGTGCACCACTGATAACAGCAGCAGCCCATCTCACCTCTTACTGCCTATGTCTTTGGCTGATTTAAGGTCCTGAAGATAACAAGGGTCTTCTGAAGCATTGCTTTAAGGTGAAGAATGCACCTGACCTTTTAAATACTTATACATAACTATGAGGAAAAATGTTTCAGACTAAAAAAGTCTATATGTGGTATAACACACTAATCCCTACAGAAACTTTCTCTCAAGGGAAGTTTACCATTTACCATATTTACCATGAAATTTTGGCACCAGAATTGCTGGCACATAGTCATCTCCTCCTGCTGGCACAGGGGAGAATCAGTAACAGTGGATTTACACCTGACTGACATTTTGCAGTCAGCTTTTCATGTCATGCTACAATCTGTAGCACTAACAAGCACAGCCAGAGTGCAATGTAGGCACGCCATAAAGCAAGCAAAATACATGGACAGACATTTGAACTCTTAGTAAGCCGTAGTAACAGGTATAAAAAAGGCATTCCAGCGCCAAACTTTTCACCTAAATACTTGTCCATTCAAGGTGCAGACAGAACACTGATTATAGACGGAGGCTATGGATGAGGTGCAGAGCAAGAACTGATCATCAGCTTGTGTTGAGATGAACCAGGACATGCACCTCAGCTGCTTCCACCTTGCCAGGCTTCATCCTGTAGTCACCTGGTCCATGCACTTGCTGAACCCAAACACTGTGGGCAGTTTTGATTACTCCTATGTGAGAAAGAAGTCTGCTGTGTAATATGTACCCAAGTTTTCATCTCCCCACTAACTTGCTTTGCTTTCAAGTATTTGGGAAAGAACCAGGCAAAAAATATCAAGGATAACCTGCACAGAGAAGCAGTTAAGAGCAATTGTAATAACAACAACACAAGGGCTGGGGGGAAAGTAAGGAAATTTTAAAAGAGGATATTTACTGTGCAGTATTTTCCCATTATTGCACATCACATCACAAACCCTGACCCCCAACCTTTGCCCTCTGAGCCCTGACCTTTGACCTCTGACCCTTACCCTTTATCCCTTACCATTGCCCCCTGGCTTTTGACCCCTGGCTCTGGAGCCTGGACCCTGATCTGGTCCCTAACTACTCTGTCCTGTCAGTACCCAGACCTACTGCTGTGTCCTGTAACCTCAAACTCCTGGTATGTGACCCTCAGCCTCCAACCCCTACCTGTCACTCTGCAGCCTGTACATGTTAGCCCCACCTTTTTGGTGTGGTCTTTGTCCTCCTGTGAGGGTTCTGGTGCTGTCCTGGTGTTAGGATTGCTGCTGCTGCCATGAGGGCTGAAATGGCATCCTTAGGGGCAGTGTGACTTTCTACTGTTTTCTTTATTTTGAAGTAGAGAGAAAAAAATATGATCTGGTTTAAACACAGAAGAGCAGAGGAAACTAAGTCTCTGTGAATAAACCGGATCAAACCCAGAAAGGTTCAAAATACACTCAAAAGTGTGATTAAAACCAAGTAAGGTTAGATGTTGGTGGCAAAAGTTTCTTGTTCAGGTGTGTCTCCTGAAAGGAGGGAAATGGGTGGATGTCTGGAAACTGAGTGAGCTTTCTGGAAGAATGTGGTATTAGGTCATATTTCATACCAGCCTAAAGCTGCAAGATTCATTAAGATTCAAGTAAGTAAATTTTCTTATTTGAAAACTTTATCTAACCATTGATTTAACTATAAAAAATACCATTGTCCATGATAAATGGAAGTGCCTTACACTTGTAGTCCGGATTTTCTGTTACTTATGAAAACTGGAACACATCCTATAATTGTGTTATACAGAGTTTTACCAGAAACAATTACTCATTAACTTTCATTCAAATTTAGGGCAAAGATCAAAGTCCGCTATCAGAGTTCTAACATATTGACTTTGGCTAATTTTTTTCAGTTTTGTTCACCTGATACCTGACATCCCAGCTGAAGTCATTGTATTTCAAAAGTAGCTGCGCAACTTCAGGTTTTACCAAGCCAGTGAACTATAAATTTAGATGTTATGCACTCAAGCAGGTGAGTGCTTGCTCCTGAGCAGTCTAAATGACTTGAAAAGAAAGTACAGTAATTTCACGACTATAAGGCGCACCCTTTTGACTAAAATTTTGGTCCAAACCCGGAAGTGCGCCTTATAGTCCAGTGCGCCTTATCTGATGGACAAAGTTGCGAAATTTGCCAACTCAGAAGTGCAAGCTGTGAGCCGAGCCGCAAGGGGGGGTGGCGCCACGGGAGCACTGAGTCGCGAGGTGGGGTGGGAGTGGGCGGCTGCAGCCGGCAGGAGCCGCACAGGGAGGGAGGGAGCGGGTGGTCCCGCGCAGCCCCGAATCACGGGTGGCCCCAAACCACGGGCGGCCCCACGCCACGGCCAGCCCCGAGCCGCCCTGAGCCGTGGTGGCCCTGACCCGCCCTGAACTGCAGCAACCCCAAGGTATGAGCCATCACCATCCCGAGCCCTGCCTCGCCAGCTGGGGGCGGGCGGGAGTGCCGGGCCTGTGCATGGGAAGGGCGCTTGGGGCTGCGTTTAAAGGCTACGTCAATCTGTGAAAAATGTTTGCAAATTGAGCACCTGCCGGTAAACTCCACAATCGCAGGATTCCGTTACTAATTTGTTACTTTGTTGCACACAGCACAGATCCTCGCTGCAAAAAAAAAAAAAGTGTGCCTTATAATCCGGTGCGTCTTATATAATGTACAAAGTCGCGAAATTTGCCGACTCTCGGGGGATGCGCCTTATAATCCAGTGTGCCTTATGGTCGTAAAATTACTGTAATATATATGTATGTATTTTACTAATAACTGGATCAGAGCACAGGTTTCAAAATCTTTGATTCAATTTTTTTTCTTCCCCCTCCTGGCTCCAAAAATAATGATTAAATAGGAAAAACAAACAATGGATAAATCAGTTTAACTGCTAAGAATTTTTTATTCAATTTGAGTGAACTGATACATTCCTTTGTGAAATCTTAAGCAACATTAATTAGTACATTTTTATGTGCCATCTATTCTAACGTGGCAACAGAGAAGCTTGCAAAATTCTCCTGCATTGTGGTACTCAATGTGAGACTAATTTACTCTATTACTGATGTTTCTGCAGAAGTGTCACAGTGACTGCAGTAAGTCTATTTGGTATTTCATACAACTTCATGTTTTATCTCTCTACCGTTGTACCATTTGATATTTTAGCCTGGATCAGTTTAAATAAGCAGTAATCTTGATAGTAGCTTCCAAAGCAATGGTACTAACAGTGTAGGACACTAACAGCATAAAAATGAAACATTGTTTGCACATACCTCAAGCCTGTTAATTTTCTGAGACACGCTCACAGTACCTGCACAGTAATAGCACCAAACACATACAAGAGATTACTGGAGAGCCTTCTTGTAGGCAGAACTTCAGATACAGAGGAATCTGTTGATTATAACTTCAGGTCTTCCATTCTTCATCCTGCCTACAGCCTTCCCAGTATAAGTCTGTCATAATCTGAGTGCAAAATCTACTCCAAAACATGTTTTTATAACATGGAACACCAAATGCATTTTCTATAGTTGTTTGGAGTAACTACAATAGTAAAAGTCAGGTCTAAGGCTTGGAAGCCTTGAAAGAACACTTGCTTCCTAACATCTGGCTCAAGAAGGAAACAAATACAGCAACTGAGCATATTAAATGCAAGAAGTAAGGTCACTGACTGCACAGTTGGTGTAGAAAAAAAAATCAGAGGGCAGGTTCAGGAAAAAAAAAAAGACAAGAATCCAAAAGGGTTGGACAGTATGTTTAGACTAGGACTAAGCCTGCCCCATTTCCCATGAACATAATACATAATTAACATTTGATTACTCGTTGTGGCCAAAACTATGCAGTGGATGAAAACCTGGCACTGTGGAACTGCAAGTGAGCACGTCCCTGTCCCCAACAGTTGTCTGCTCACTGTACCAGTCCTCAAATGGAGGAATTCCCCTTGGAATTGCTGAGCTCATTGTAGATGACCTTGGCAGATTCCTGGCCCCAACAGAAACCTCGGCACTCAGTGGGCACAGGGTTTGGCACCCTGGCTGCAGGAATCACAGCGTGGTGCTGCCCCAGCTGAGCCTTGGTCCTCCAGCACCACAAACCAGGGCTACACACAGGCAGCCACAGGCATGATGGGGCTCCACTCCCCCTTTCCTCCCTGCTTTCCACAGTGAGAACTATGAGGGTCTCCAGTCAGCAGAGCACCTCAAATAATAGCAGCATTAAGAGTGTCAGCACTGCATTAGGCAGCCTGTCACAGCTGTAACCCACCAGTGACTTTTTTTTTTAATTTTTCTAAAAATTGTACAGTCTATATCAAATGCAAGCATCTCAGTCCTCTCAAGGGTCTGGCACCTTGCAGAGCCTCAGGTGTGCAAGTTTGGAGGCATTCTTCTCTCTCCTGTATTGCTCTGGGTTTTAATTTGTTCTTTAGCGATCTTCCTGTCTAGCTTGTTGCAAACAAGATTTGTGTTGCCTTTTTTTGTAACGAAAAAGGTAATTAAAAACACTTCTACATTTCCCATCTGGTTTTTGCATCAGGAAACCAGGCAAAGAGAAATTACTTCCCGAGATCAGCCAGTGAAATACACAAAACGTGGAAATTATCTCATTGGTCTCCGCACAATCTAGGATACAGCCAAGGAAATAAACTGAGACTATGAACATAAACTTTCACTCTCTAGTTAGAATGTTTGAATGCTATTAGTCTCCCTGGACCAAATATTTGCGCTATTATAGCCAGAGGAACACCTGATTTCTACTAGTATATATTGATATTATGTGAAGAACAATGTGGTACAACTTGTTCAACTTGTTGTCTATGTTTGAAAATCAGAGACTGAAAGGGAAGACGTGGAGAAATGGGAAAATGAGTAAAAAAAAAAGGAAGAGTGCAGTTAGGAATAAAATGCTAAGAGAGTCCTGTGAGCCTGAGCCATAATGTGAAGCACAGATAAAATGAGCACATTTAGTAACCATAGATAATGATGTAAGCAGATCCTGTAGCAAACACCACAGTACAGTGTGGTTCTCTTCCCAAGATAATGTTTTACCCATTCTGAAGGCCTCTGGTAAGTGACCCGTGAAAGACATCTGCTGGTTTGTTTTAGAGGAGATGAGAAGAACCTCCTCTGAACAGACAAGTGATATACAGCAGCCAAGGCTTTATTTTTGTCAATGACTTGTCAAGCCAGCTGTGACCATTCACCCTTTCAATCATAGGCTCATTAGGATACATATATATTTAATCAGGACTGTAACTCTGAAGGTACTCTGAATGCTGCTACAGTAGTGTATGTTTTAGCATATAGCACCTTACATTTTGACATTTAGGTGACCATGCTAATGGTGAGGTAAAATCCAGATTTCTACCACTAAACTTCAGAGGAGTAGAAGCTGGGAAGCAGTCACTTCCCAGTGAAAATCCACCAGTTTCTTTCTTTATGTTTAGCAAGCATCCTATTTAAAAACTAAAACACAGCAAAAACAATGCTGAGAATTATTTGATAAAACTGAAGCTGAGGTCATGTAGCCATCTGCCTTACTGCTGGGGCTGGTGGAAGTTGCAGTCTTGCAGTGCTTCCCATCCCTGTCCAGAGCAGAGCTGCCAAAACAGAAAGGCTGTTCCGTGTGCAGATAGCAGAAGCATTCAGCAGCTGACCCTGCTCTCGGTCAGTGCTTTTCCCTTCTGCTGGCACCCCCATCAGTGGCAACAAATCAGGCGTCCTCCTTGACCAATGCCACTTGATCGTGCTGCCAGATCTTCCACTGCTCATTTCCTGCAGCACAATCTGAAAGAAAGCCTGTTTCCATGCCTGAGCTGGTTTGGACAAAGATAAATCTGAAGGCTGCCTAGTGACTACCATATAAACATACAAAAAAAATCTGATGATCTAACCTACAAGGCTTCAGTTATTTGGTATAATTAAGTGGAGAAGATGCCAAGAAAATAATTGCCGGAAAGTTTTCTTTTGACAAACTTACGATAGAAATTTCTCAACAGCTTCAAGGAACTCCATGGATGAGCTAAGCCCTTCCAAGTCCAGCAGATTGCCCTTTTTGTCATGAAAGTGGAATAATTCAGTCTCTTCCAGTTCTTCCTGAAACAGATTGGTCTCTGAGGTAGGAATGATGATGATGCGAGGGACTGCATTTCTAATGACAGAATCCACAACTCCATTTGCTTGACTTCCTTGAGTTGCCATATGGGAAGTGCTCGAGTCTCCTCTGGTGACATTGCTGCTATTCAATCTGATAGGCAGAGAAGTTGCTCTCTGGGAGCTGGTAACGAGTGCTGCAGAGGAACTGGGTAGGACAGGCTGCCCAAACACCTTCTCCAAACAGCTGGAGGAAAGCGAAACCTGGAGAGGAGATATAAGATTTGGTCAGACACCATACGGCTGTGGAAAACAGTATTTGAAATATTCATTGCGACTAGTCAATATTTGAGCCACCAGGCCAATTTTCTAAATGAAAATTGAATTGAATTATTAATTTGAGGGAAAATCATTATGTGCTAACATGTACTGCTTGGAAAGCAAAATGTTAAATGGAGCAAAAGAAGATGTACTCATATATCAGCAAAGACTGAAAAGAAAAAAAAAAAAAGAAAACAAAAACTCATTCCTGTATCTGACTTATTTCATCACTAAATAATGGTACTGCTTAATTTTTAATGCATCTCAGGGTAACAGAGTACTAAATTATTGCACTTCTCTCTCTTCTCATAGAAGAGATCTCAGGTAAGACTCAAGTACACTTCATTCTTCATTTTCCTAAAGTTTTGTGAACCTTGTGACAATCTCTCTCTCCCCAAATGGCTCCTGATACATCCTCAGGGAAGTTGGTGGCCTTGTATGCACACATTGAAAAGTGCTTCCTTCAAGAAAGAAGCAATAAATGCTCACTTTTCAAACAATTTCTTATCTGCCTATTTTGAGAGAATTCTGATTTTTAACTCGGCTCTGATGGTAAGGCCTCTGTTTTTTCCATAAGTCTTGTGTACAGCATCCAAATTCAGAGTCAAGTAAGTAAGCTTTGAAAGTGTCAGTAAATATCTAAATACAGTGGCAAGGGAGGGCATCAGTGATCAGTTTTGGCTTCCTTTAAAAAATTACAATCAAGGAGATAAAATCATGTCAGATATAGAGATGAGCTAGAAGTCCCTCCTTTCTAGGGAAAAGCAACATTTAAAGTAAAGTGCAGTTTTTACTTCATTACTATGGGAATTCCTATAGTTTTGTGTCATTCTACTCCACAAGCAGGAATCATTCACGAATCCCTATTAATAATGATTTCTCCAGCTGCTCTATCTACCAAGTGGAGGGAAGCACACTGTGCTAAAAAAAAAATTGGTTTAAATCAGTGTAACAGAGAAGAAAAGTCCATTCTTCCATATCAAAGATAATAATAGAATGAAAAAATACAACTCCAAAACTACTCCTCCCTGTTTCAAGTGATGTTTTCATTGCAACAGAAGAATAGGTCTCTTTTGGATGTGGCTTGGTGGGAACAACACCCACTGACAAGTTTTTTTAATAGTTTTCACATCAGGTAATTCTCTTGAAACAAAACTCAGATGCAGAGAGGACATTTGACCACCCTCCTTTGAAATCAAGTATCCAAACCCACATTTTAATCCTTCCAGAAAAGCCTCTTCACTGCCATGTTAAATTTCCAGGCGTCAGCCTACATCAAGTTTGTTACTACCATAACTGAAGTAAGTCATGGAGCTGGATCATATCTGTGTGACAGCACAGAAAATAGTCACGTGTGTTTATGCTTTGGAATGCACCAAGCCTGGGACACTGACTGGTTTGTTCACAACTGAGAGTTTTTGGAAGTGCTCTAGTTGGAATTCAGTCAAAGACAATCCAGTAATGCTATTAAAACCTTAAAATAAACATTAAAAACTACATTGGTGCTTCTTTAGGGTTTGTTGGGGTTTTCTGGAGGTTTTTTGAGGATAAATGGGTGGTCTCACTGTGAAATATCCTAACTGAGGTTGTCAAATAAATATTCTGATAGTATGAATACTGATGCATTGCATTTAGCTGCAATGAACAAACACAGGACCTTCACAACACACGGAATCTCTGCTGAAAACAGTAAGAAAAACAAATGAGGCTTTGAACATTCAATGTAAATAAACTTCTCAGCTCAGTGAATGCTACTGAAAGTCTAAAGAGCTGTTTATCAAAGTAATTCAAGAGATGTCTTTCAAAGCCAAAGTATAGCACATGAGCCTTCTTGCAGGCTACACAGTTGCTAAATTCCAGGTACAGATATATTTATTTAATTACTGAACTGTTTATGCAGACCACCAGAGATTCACTTCCCTTCTCCTTCCTTGTGAGACTGAAAGCCAGTGATTCTCTAGAACCTGGAGACAATATCCTTTGCCATTTGCCTACAACCTTGGACACACTTGACTGCTGATAGAAAGCAGCAGAACTAAGTGGTAGATTTGAGTTTGCCTGACACCACATTCGAAGTCGCTGTTTTTCCACCAATGCTGTTCACAACAGTTACAAGACTTGGTCTTAATGATACACATGAAAGAAGACAGGACAGAGGCATGCAGGAACTGGGTCATTGGGTGGCTGGAAATTTTCAAAGTACAGTAATTTCATGACTATAAGGCGCACCCTTTTGACTAAAATTTTGATCCGAACCCGGAAGTGCGCCTTATATTCCGGAGTGCCTTATATATGGGCAAAGTTCGGAAATTTGCCAACCCGGAAGTGCGAGCTGCGAGCCGAACCGCGTGGGGCCGTGGGGCACAGCGGGGCTCAGCACGTGTCCTGGTTTGGAGGAGCGGTGTCTGCTAAGAAAGGCAGGAGCCTCTCTTTGAAATGGAGAATGTAAATCCCCTCCCTCCAAATTATTATAATTTTGAGATTAAGGGGCTCTCAGGCAAAGATATGAGAATTGGAATAACAGTTCTTTACTAGGGAAATTACAGTAGTTTCACGAATACAAGCTGCATCATTTTGACTAAAATTTTGCTCCCAAACAGGAAATGCAGCTAATACTCAGGAGCGGCTAATATGTGAATAATTTTCTGACATTTCCACCCCCAGAAGTGGAAACCGAGGTGCCGAGTCGAGCAACTTGCCAGTAAAAGCCGGCATTTCGCGATTGTTACAAATTGTTACTCTGTTGTGCTGTGGGTGGAGCTGGCTGCCTGCAGGCAGCACGGGGGCGGGGAGAGAGGAGGGAGAGCTCTCTCCTTCCCTCCTCTGCCACAGCCCGGGGGAGAGACATGGGGGCCCCGTGCTGCCTTCCCCGCGGCCTGGGGGGAAGGCGGGGGCTCCGTGCTGCCATCGCCGCGGCCCGTGTGGTAAGCAGGGGGCTCCTGCCCCCGCCCGCTGCGGCAGGAGTGGGGAAGCTCCGTCCCCACCCGCCACCGCTGCAGGAGCGGGAGGGGCTCTGTCCCTGCCTGCCACCGGGGGGCAGTGCCGGGCTGGGGTGACTGAGCCCAGTGGCAGCAGCGGCTGGCCCTGAGCGGCCCTGCCAAGCGGCAGCGCCGGGCTGGGCCACCTGGCCCTGTCGGCAGCCCCGAGTGGGCCGAGCCTGCACAGCCCGAGCCGAGCCAGTAAACCCCGCCCTGCCACGATTCTGTTACTAATTGGCAACTTTGTTGCACACGGGTCCTCGCTGTGAACGACAGAGCACCTTATACTCGGGTGCGGCTTATTTATGGACAAAGAACGAAACGTTTGCCAACACCCAGAAATGCGGCTTATACTCAGTGCGGCTTGTTTTCGTGAAATTACTGTAAGATAGAAATACAGTACTACAAAGAAACAAACCCCAAACACTGACAAAGTGTCTTGGGTTACAATACAGGATGTGATCAAAGTATCTATTCTATCACTATCTGTTGTGACCAGGTGGGGCAGTGATCCTTATCTCTGTGGGAGATAATCTGCTAATGGGCCATCCATTGAAACCAGGTGGGCCAGTGTTCTTTATCTTTGCACCCCCTCATCCTTCCTCCAGGGAGTTATCTTCTGCTAATGGCCCATTGAGTCCCACTGTGTGACTGATAGAATTACTTTATCCCATTGAGAGTTGCTCCAGCCAGGGGGGAGAGCCAAGCCTTTCTTACCAAGATAAAAACTGAAATTCTAGGACACCAAGTAGCCCTTTCTCTACTGGACACTAGAAAAAAAATGAGATTTCTCCACATCACTACTACACCTCTGGAAGGAAACTGCACCTTCTACAAGACCGCTGCTTCGACTAAACCACACCTGTTACTGCAAGAAGACTGCAGCCACCATTTAATGGGACTGCTACCAACACCCTGCCTGACAGGGTGTCAGGTTGTACTCTGACTTTGTCAGGGCTTGGAGTTTGTTTCTTTGTAGTACTGTCTTTCTATTTTAATTTCCCTAGTAAAGAACTGTTATTCCTAATTCCCATATCTTTGCCTGAGAGCCCCTTGATTTCAAAATTATAATAATTTGGAGGGAGGGGGTTTACATTCTCCATTTCAAAGAGAGGTTCCTGCCTTTCTTAGCAGACACCTGTCCTTCAAACAAAGACACAAAGTCAGAGCACAGCCTGACACCCCGTCACGGTGACACCCGTCAGTCAGGGTGTTGGTAGCAGTCCCATTAAATGGTGGCTCCTGCAGTGACAGATGTGCTTCAGTTGAAGCATTGGTCTTGTAGAAGGGTGCAGCCTCCCTCTGAAGGTCCAGCGATGATATGGAAAAAAAGTCTGGTTTTCCTCTTGCATCCAGGGAAAAGAGGGCAACTTGGTGTCCCAGAATTTCAGTTTTTATCTAGGTAAGAAAGGCTAGGCTCTTCCCCCTGGCTGGAGCAACTCTCAATGGGATAAAGTAATTTTATCAGTCAAACAGTGGGACTCAGTAGGCCATTAGCAGAAGACAACTCCTTGGAGGAAGGATGGGGGTGCAAAGATAAAAAACAATGCCCTACTGGTTTCAGTGGATGGCCCACTAGCAAAATATCTCCCACAGAGATAAGGATCACTGCCCCACCTAGTCACAAAAGATGGTGACAGAATAGATACTTTGATCACATCCTGTATTGTAACCCAAGACAGCACAGCTGGTGCGATTGTTACTAATTTGTTACTTTGTTGCATGCAGATCCTCACTGCAAAGAAAAAAAGTGCGCCTTATAGTCTGGTGCACCTTATATATGGACAAAGTTCGGAAATTTGCCGACTCCTGGAGGTGCGCCTTGTGATCCGGTGCGCCTTATAGTCGTGAAACTACTGTAGTTCCTGCTTTAAACTAGGCTGTGTCTAGGCAATTACCTTTAGATCTGGAAGTGAGCACAGGGCACAGAAGCAGATGCTATAGCTGCCCAATCTGTGCGTGTTTGTCCACATGCACTAGAAAAACCCCATGCAAAGGTGCCTCCATCAAAAAAGGAGATACTACTCAGTCCAGCCACAGACAGGGTTCTGTAAGCCACATCTGTCTTTCCCTGAAAAGGCAGCACTGGTGTGTGCCTGACACTGTGCCACCCATACAAGTACTCATTTGGAAACTGGTGTTACAATCTGGCAGAAGCTGACTCAGGGGTGACCAACTGCTGCCATCAGGGAATGGGGTGCTCCTCAACAGCAGGACACCAAACCTTAGTGGTTTGGCCAATGAGGGTGATGCATCCACAGAGGATGTGCTGAGTACTCACCGTCTCCTCTTTCAGTGAGGGAAGGGTGGCAGCTGCCAGACTCTCCCACCCTTAGGGAGAAATGAGAGTTCTTTCTTGTCTTCCCCCTCAACAAAAATAAAACATTTTAATGTGCACTGAAAACAAGGAAAAGGGTGGCTTCTATAACGTCAAATTCTGTTTGGCAGACTTGACTTTACTCTAAAAGGAGACTGCAGTAGGACACAAGGGCCATGATGGAAGGAACCACAGCTGGGGTAGATAAACAGGCAAAGAGGCAAGGAACTCATCTTCTTACATCTGATGCGATTTACTATGCCTTAATGCAGCTTCAGAGCTATAAGCAGAGCTAGCTTTCCAAAAACAGGCAAATATCAGCAAAAAAAAGTTAATTAGGCATTACTGGCACTGTCATTTGTCACACATTGAAAAAAAAAAAAAAAGAAAAGAAAAGAAATAACAGCAAGGACAAACACGATGTCAGAGTCAGTATAAATAAAGCCTATAGATGAAATAGATGGGCATAAAGGTAGAATTATCATTCCAAAGATGATATACTGCAGCAAGATTAGCACTAAAAGGGAGAATCCTCAGCTGAGACTTTTTTCCGTACCTTTTCGGCAGTGGCTGCATCACAGCTGCACGTCTTTGGGAGCGGGTCTCTCTTCTCTTGTCTCGGACTTGTGGAGAAAGAATGACTTCGGCGAGGCTTCAGTTTCTCTTGAGCTGGCTCTACAGGGTCAAGCTCTACATTGCTCCAGGTCTAATCACAAATTGATGAAGGATTTCAGACAGTTGCATCCTTTGTCAAATTCTTGTAAAATCTCAAACTCCAGCAAAACCCATGCACATTCACAGAAAACTGAAGCTGTTCTAACATAAGTCTCACACTCAAAACTCCCCTGGGGAGAGGCTTTATTTTCAGTCTTGTCACCCAGAACTATTTTGCTTGCTGACCAAAAATAGAACCATCTTGGAAATAATGAAAATTTATTTAAACTCTTTTCACCAGGACATTTTTCACCATTTTTTATCTCATTGTTTATGCTATACTTATACCTGCAGCGTATCTGAATTCTAGAGATGGGAGTTAATACAATCAATCTGTTTAATATGTCTTGTGGCATTCTGTGTGACCAGTATCTGATACAATACCATGGACATGGACAGATCCAAAACCATGTTTGCATACATCCCAGTAGAATATCCAGAAAACCAAGGGCTTCTCAATCTGCATAAGCTTGCTGATTCTACAAAGCATCATTAGTGCATGGGAGAGAGTGGGTGGGCTTTGCTCTAATTTTCTAAGAGCATGGCAGTAATGAAGCACAAATGAGACACTGCAAAAGTGCTGTTCCATTTTGAGGCCTGGGGTGAGGCTGTCTGTCATCTCTTACTTTGTGGTGACTTTTTGATTGAGTATCAATGATGAGATCATTCCGCTCTAACACCACCTTTTAGATATGAATAGACAGAGGCCAGACAGGCAGACAGGGCTCCACACAAGTGGGAAGATAGCACATAATTCCACTGCATCACCTTACTCATACATCTGTGTGTGGCCATCTATTTATTTCTCCTCACTTGTTGAATTAAACTCTTGAATGAAACGTTCCTTGACATGACTCACAAATATGTTTGTTCCCTTCACTAACATGTACATAACACACAGAGGAAAATGTTGGTGGCAACAGCTGCATCTTTTACAGTGTTCCTGGTGTCATTTCTTTTCCATCAATGTTTTATTGGAGCATTCCAAAATTTCAGTCAGTCCTGCTGTCATGCCAAAGTCATCGAGCTTAGCTTTTATTTCAGCAGCTGCTGTGTCAGCTAAAACCTCTACAGCTGCACTGAGCTGTCAGTTGCCCCAAGGACAATTGCCTTTGGCTGCATCAACTCAGCACAGCACAGTGTTGTGCTCTGCTAACAGCAGAGGTTTTAACTGAGATTTCTAAGTCAAAGATGGGCCAAAAGCTGAAGCCTCTCATCCTCATTATCCTGTCTATTGAAGCAGGACATGCACTGAAATACATGCAATAACCTGCTACCATGAACAAACCTAAACCAAGTGGTGACCAACAGTGAAGAACAGAAAGCTTTTTGGATCAGGATGATACAGCTAAAATTACTTCATTTGGCATCAAACAAAGGAGTAATGGGAGAAAATTTAGGTTTTTATACCTAAAGGTATGGCTAGGATTCATCATTTTGTGAGCTGGTGGCAGCTGTTGCTCTGGGAGGTTTCTGATGCCCAAACTGAGGGGCAGCAGCACAGGAGGGCGAGCCCCAGCCCAGACTCTGCTGTGGCTGCTGCCTCCCCCAGGAGCCACCTTCCCAGCACCTCTGCAGGCAAGGCCAGCTTCTTGTGACTGAGAGAGGCTGTGAGGAGTCTCAAGGGATTCTTTTGTTTCTATCTCACTTAGTCACCAGCCTTACTGGTGCTTGGAGTATGTTCTTAGAAACACCCCACCATGCTCTAAGGGCAGGAGTCTTTCATTCCTCATGGCTAAAGTCCAGGTAAAGAAGTCAAAAATTTCCCATCCTACAGAAAATTGACTTCTTTTAAAATAATAATACAGATTTTGGTTAAGTTATAAAACTTTGGATGGAAGATTGTTTTCTTGTCCTCCAGATCAGTGAGAAATCTAATGGAGCCAGCAGTTGATGAAACAGGGAGTATCTGATAATGGCTCTTTTTAGTTCACATTAAGGACTTAATCTGAACATCCTTAGTCCCAGCAGGCATCAGAATCACACAGCTATACTGGCCTGAACGCTTTTTCTGATCGTAAATCATCATGCATGAACTTCCAGCTTTGCAGAAATTACCTTACATGACCAAAAAAATTCAGCTACGCTCTCCTCTTTCCCTTTTCTGTTCTCTAATTTTGAATATGTATTTATAGAGCTGCTTATTTAGAGTCTGAGAAATGTTATACTCACTTTCTTTCATGGAAACAAGAAAAGACTTACAGCTTCTCCAGTAGAAACGGAGGGAACACAAGTGCTCTTGGTCCTGCCAGCAAGAGAGTGGTGGCTGCAGAGAGAGGTCCTGAGTGATGACTCATTTATGGATCCCCTCAGGAGGTCATTCTTCGAAATTCGTATCAGGAACCTCAAGCAGGGAACAGCTTTGTGGATGGTTTTTCTGAGGGAAAACGTGAGAAGAAAAAAAAAGCCAAACCTGTCACACTAAAGACATGGCTTTGAAATTTATGTGATGAAAATGCTGTCTCTTTCCATCACCTCAACACAGCTTCTGCTTTGCTCAAGGGGGTCTTAAAGATTACATATAAACAGCATGGTAGCTGATGCAAACAACTCAACAGGCTGAAAAGAAAATAACAGGTCCTTCTGGGCCTTGTGTCAAAACACACAGAGAAGAGCTGCATAGATAAGTGGTAAGAATCGAAAATGTCTTGAAGAGCACGACTGCATATGGTTTATTTAAAATGCTAACCCAGAAAATTTCAGGCTAGTTGGTACAAAGGTCTTCACTGTGCAAAGGCACAGAATGAGTGGAAACAAGGGAAGAGGAAGAGGGCCAGAAGAATCAGATGTTGTTACTTATTTGTATCACAGCAGCTACTGTAAAATCCTATTGAAAATTAACCCTGTACAAGCATAGAGGAGAGGGATGGTCTAGACCCCAAATCTGCCTGATTCATTAAATAATAATCTCAGTCATGGTTGTGTGAGTCTATTTCTCCTGATCCCAACTGCGGCCCTGCGTGGAGCAGAAGTGTCCAAGAGCCTCCCCTGGGCAATGCCAGCTGGCTTTTCTCCTTGCAGGGCAATGCTAGTCAGAACACATCACTTGGTCTAACACCTCCCCAGCACGTCCCAATCCATTATTTCAGCCTGACAGATGAAGCTAATAGGGGCAAAAAACCTAAATGAACAAGTAAAGAAGTGAGGCAGCAACGAGACATATGGCAAGGAAGTGGTGCAGGGGACCACTGATCACTGGAGGATGTCAGTATATTGACTTCACACTGAGATGGAAGTCAAGAAGATGTATATTGTAAAATCTTTTGTTTCTATAGTTACCAGGTTTGTTGAATAACCAGTGCATTTTAAATCATCATTTCTATTCTCACAGAAGATAACACGTTAAAATGTCAGAGATGTAATTCTGGCGTTATGAAATGTGGTCACTTACTTGTAATCAAAAAAAGAAACCCACCACCATCAAACCTCAACATTTGGCATCATCATTGCTCTCTGAATAGTTCTGTGTCTCTTTCCTCTGTAATTTCAAAGGCAAGTGAACAGCAGCTCTGTGTCTACTCTGGAGATGAGGGCTGAAAAAAGCTGCCTGCACTATCATTCCTGATCCTGCCAAGATGCCTGCCGGTGACCAGGCAGGGCTCACTGAGCTGCTTGGGGCAGAAGGCTCCTCACATGGTGCTTGGTGAAAAAAGATGGCTCATGTTGTGCACAAAATAAAAAGTCCTGAGGAACCGTTTACAGGGCATGAGAAAATGTCATAAATTTCCTTTCAGGCTGAAAACCTCAGTCTGGTGCTGAAAAGCAGCTGCCAGCTTTTTTCCCCAGCTACGAAGCTGAACTTCTTCCCTTGGCAAATTCAAGTTAGTGTAAAACACACCCTCTCATCTATTAAATGGGATTTGGTGCAGAGGGCTCCTAATGATGGAGATTCAGGAAATTAATGTCTGATGGGGAATTTTCAAGGAAAATATATGAACATTTCTGAATGTCTTGAGGAACCAGAATTTCTATTTTGCTAGTATTTGGGATGACTATTGAGGGGCTGGTTGGAATGAAAGTACTGGTTTTGAAGGGAGTTTTCATATTATATGTGTGAAATAAAAGGTATAAACTGTGGTATTTATTTAATGATATTTATATAATCTGAAATAAAAGAATCACCTAAAGTTTAATATTTAGTAATTGCAAGCAACTTTAAAAAAAATACTGCAACTCAAATGTATTTGTGATTATTCATTATTTATGATGTCAATGTTTTGAACCAACAGTTTTTGTGTAATCCTGCTTTGCTTGGGAGCCAGTTGGAAACATGGAGTTGCAGAATTTCCTGTATGCTATGAAAGAATGATCCCAAAACCTAAAACTTCCAAAATCTAAGGGAGTTTCTGCAATAACTCTAACACACCAATGTGTTAGTTATTGTGGAACATAGAGAAAACACACAAGTTGTTTCTTCTCCACAAAAGAGCATTTCACGAATTAAAACTTTGAGCACATTTCCTCACTTACATTCATTACTTCCTGTGAGTCCTATTAGGGAGAGGTGTTTTTCTCCTTTCTGCTGGTGGGGAATGGGTGGGCAGGGGGATGGGTAGATGAGGACGATTATAATAAACTCTCAAACCAGTTCCTAGAAGCCAAGTGCTAGCACAAAGGTCAGTGTTACATTTTCAGTTACATTCACTATAATGTACTTTTTAACTCTCTGTAAGGAGAAAAGGTAAAGAAATTGGGATGTTAAGATGCAGTGTCGGGAATTCTCTGTGCAAAAAAGCATCTCACTTTGTTAGTGGATTGAGCCTGATTTGAACACTTTTGATCCTGATTTCTGGATGCCTCTTTCTAGAAAGATTTGGAAAATAACTTAGATGAAATTTGTTTCAGTAGTTCCAATGTAAAATGATAAATTATTCCCTGCTCAAACCCTTAACCGTTTGGCCTGAACAGACTGGCCCATTTATCTGTGCTTGAATGAATTACTTTCAAGGCATAATGTGAATAATTAGATGATTTGGAAATTATCCAGAAACAATAACCTTAATACATATATTCATTATTCACTGTTTAAGCAAAATTCATCCTGCCAACATGTTTTTACCAACTGACTTATTGGTGTACTGTAAGGTTTTTTTGGTTTTGAAACTACATTCTTGATTCATCACAAGGGATCTAACATTACTTCTTTTTCTGACTGGATTGCTCCCAAGTGTATTAAATGTCTTCACAAGAAATCCACAGAAATTTCTCTTGTTGATATGTCTATAAATACAGATTAGAAAGCAGGGGGAAAAATAAAACAGATAAAACAAGATACTTATAAAGAAAATGTCTGAAAGCTTGTGGAGTCCAGTCTTTTTCTTAACAGCCTTAAGACAATGCTGATAGGAAAAAGACTGACTGAAGTAGTTCACTGTCACAGAGATGGTGTGGGTTGGAAGGGATCTTGAAGGAACCTTAAAGACCATGTAGTTTCAAGCCTGATGCCATGGGCAGGGACACCTTCCATTTGACCAGTTTTCTCAAAGCCCTATCCAACCTGGCCTTGAACATTTCCAGGGAAGCATCCACAGCTTCTCTGGGCAATCTGTTCCTTGCAAAAATAATAAACTGAACACAATAACTTTGGTTCAGAAACAAATAATGGGTCCTAAACACATCAGCCAGCCATGCAAAACTTCTCATTGAACTTCTGCAATCCATCAGAAACTAGGCATTCTCCTACTCTAAACTAAAATGCTCTGCAGACTTCAAAAAAACTCAGATGGTTTTTGGAGGATGCAAAAAGGTGTTATGATAGCAGACATTTTCAAACAAAATACAACTCCAAAATGGAGAATCAGGGATTTGACAGACGAACCCCTCAGTGGATAAGGAATTGCCTGGATGGTTGCACTCAAAGAGTTGTGGTCAATGGCTCAGTGTCCAGATGGAGCTCAGTGACAAGGGGTGACCTCAGGAGTTGGGACCAGCCCTGTTTAACATCACTGTTGGTGACATGGACAGTGGGATCGGGAGCACCCTCAGCAAGTTTGGTGATGACACCAAGCTCTGTGGTGTGGCTGCCACGCTGGAGGGGAGGGATGGCATCCACAGGGACCTGGACAGGCTGGAGAGGGGAGCCCATGGGACACTCAGGAAGTTCAACAAGGCCAAGTGCAAGGTGCTGCATGTGGGTCAGGACAATCCCAAGCACAAACACAGGCTGGGCAGAGAATGGATTGAGAGCAGCTCTGCCCAGTGGGACTTGGGGATGCTGCTGGATGAGAGGCTGGACATGACCCAGCCTACAGCCCAGAAAGTCAAATGTGTCCTGGGCTGCATCCAGAGCAGTGTGGGCAGGAGGGGAGGGAGGGGATCCTGCCCCTCTGCTCTGCTCAGGTGAGACCCCTCCTGCAGGGCTGCAGCAGCTCTGGGGTCCCAGCACAGCAAGGGCATGGGCCTGCAGCAGAAAATCCAGAGGAGGCTATGAAGATAACCAAAGGGCTGGAGCATCTCTCCTCTGCAGATAGGCTGAGGGAGTTGGGCTGTTCAGCCAGATGGCTCTGGGCAGGTCTTATAGCACATTCCAGTACCTGAAAGAGGTCCAGTACATAGGGCACATAGGGATAACACAAGGGGGAATGGCTTTAAACGGAAAGAGGGAAGGTTTAGATTGGATATTAGGAAGAAATTTACCATGATGCTGGTGAGGCACAGGAACAGGTTGGCCAGAGAAGCTGGGGATGCCCCATCCCTGGAAGTGTTCAAGGCCAGATTGGACAGGGTTTTGTACAACCTGGTCTTGGGGAAGGTGTCCCAGCCCATGGCACGGGGTCACTTCCAGCCCAAACCATTCTATGATTCTATAGAATCACAGGGTGAAACATGGGCATGTTTTGACCCAACTTCTGAGAAACCTTCACTTTTCTTACAACCACACTGTCATGCATCAGAAATCCTAAACAATGAACTCAATTTCCAGCTCCCAAATCCTAGTTGTCAGGCAATGGAATTTACTAGCTTTTCCACTTCTTGGGTGAAACAAGCCTCATACCAATGACTAACCCTGCCATCTAGTGGTATTTATACATTTATCACATTTACCACCATGGTATCCCTGTGTTTGCTCAGAACTTTTGACACAGCGTCCCTTTGTGGTAGCTACACTCTGAAAGATTTGCAAAACGTTCTATAGGTATGCTGGATAGCAGTGCTGTTACAAATACATCCCCTTTATATAATTAAGTAATTTTTGCTGACAGTGTTTCAATTTTTTTTGTGAAAAAAATGCTTCAGAAAACCAAGCCTTGAATATATGCATATATAGCTGCTTAAATTGGTAAGGATATGATTTTTTGAGCTTCACTGCTTGGGACCTTTTATCTAGAGAGTGCTCTGGGGTGGCTGTCTCTGATACAATGAAAGGTAACCCGAGCATCACCTTCTCCTCCTGTCAGTCACGGTGTTGTGCAGCTCCAGAGGGCAGAGCAGGGCTCTGAGGGAGAGGAAAGGTGAAGGGAGGGACTGTTCTCTTTTGGCACTCCCAAGGCCATATCTGGAGCTGCCATGTAGCAGCTGGGTCTGACCACCCAGAGCCCCTCATGGCCCGGTCAGCACAGGAACATGCACTGCACAGGGTGAGGCTGAAGGAACAAGTGTCATTTGTTCTGTGTAAAAGATCCATATTTGCATGTACAGTTATACATATATCTATATATTTACTGTACCTGTATCTTGGGTGAATTATTGCATATATGATGGGGTTGTAGATTGCAGAAGCTTTGGCAATAACTGCTGGCACAGATTTGGAATATGGTGTCAGGATGTTGCCTCGACTAAAACAAAGCAAAAACATTACACACAGCTATGCCATTGATTACATGGATACTACATTATTAAACATATTACTCTTTTTAATTGGTTTTGTGCTGTTATCTTTTTATAAGAAATACACCTGTAACGTCGATTCATTTAAGCGATTTCTTTGCTCAGATAAAAGGTTTGAATTTGAGAGTGAGTACTTGGTTTCATTCATTTAGAGAAGATCAAAGACATGAGCAAGTAATTTTAGGTTGACTAGGAACACAAAGAATCACCTTCCCTGTTTCTACAATAGACAAAAAAAAAAACCACCCCAAAACCAAACCCCAACCAAAAAAAACTCCATTGTGGCCATCTGGGAAAAGTGAATGGTGATAGACAAGAAAACAATCAAATAAAAAAAATCTTTCAGCAGCAGCATGTGTGCTGCACAATAATGTGTGTCAGTGACTCAGTTCCAAACACTGCAGAAGGATGAGAGGACTGGGAGTGGTTTGAAACCAATATTTCCCTTTAGACTTTAAGCTCCCAAGTCAGCCAGGTGAGACTCATGTCAGTGCAGCATAAGCACAGTTAATATCATGGTATCATAGAATGGTTTGGGTTGGAAGACACCTTTAAAAATCATCTAGCCCAACCTCTCTGCCATGGGCAAGCACAGGTTTCATTAGATGGGCTTGCTCAAAGCCCCATCCAACCTGGCCTTGAAGAGTGGATTGTGCATTGGCAAGACACCAGGTCCCTTTGGAGTGGAGAATGGGTGGAGACAGCAGTGTATGGAAGGAAGGAGGGTATTAGGAGATAAAGGTGGTACCTACGAAGAAAGCATCATGTGGGAGAGAACATCGTGTACCAAATATTAAGATTAAAAAGTCCTAATAGTTTCAAAATGCATACACAAATAATCCCTTTTCTGGCTTTCTTCACAAGGATATAGTGAAGAAGGAAATATCACCTCTGATGTAGTAATTATTTAGGACCCATTCAAAAAGGAGATTTGCCTCATGTGGATGATAGTACTAATCATATTTGCATAACCCCTGCTGCTTCCACTTACCCTGCCCAGGCTATCAAGGTGACACAAGCATATGGAGACCAGGACAAGACAAACACAATGATGACCACAAAAGCAATTTTTGCCAGCTTCCACTCATTCTTCATGGACTGAGAGAGGTAGGATTTCCGGCTGCAGGACCCCAGCTTTTGAACATCTCTGTGAGGGGGGGAAAAAATACAGAAATTTCAGCAGGACAATGAGAAAGTAGCATCTCTAATATATTCTCAGCAATATGCAAAATGAAGTAAATTTTGTATTTGACCACTCTAATTCTTCTTTTCTTCTATGATATTTAAAAACCCTAGAAGGTATTTAATGTGGTTGCAAGTGTTATGTTTGCCTCTGAGACTGAGCAAGAACCCCAGGACTACAGGACAGGACTGCTGTGTCCTTATCCCTAATGCAAGGAAGGTTTCATGTTGCAAAGATACAGAAATTGGTGTCTCTTGCCCGTCACTGTTTTTAGAGGTGGAGCAAGAAAAGCTGGATGGGAAGATCAAGTCTTATGTATTTCCTTTTCAAGGGAGGAACAGCTTGCAGAAATTCCAATTCATGCTAGAATACCCTGATAGCTTTAAGAAATCTGTCTCAAACACTTGCAAGGACATTTTTGCTTACCTGCAGATTTGTTTATTAAAGAGTATTTTGTTTATGGGAGGTACAACATGCAGTCCTAATATTTTTGTAATGAAAAATCAAATTCTCTTCACACCAAACACCCCATATTTCATTTGAAAAAGTTTTATATAGTTAGGTATTTTATATACTTTAGCATAGAAATAACAAATTTCACATATTAGTGTTGTTAAATGGAGATACATTTCAGGCTGAAGACAACAATTACCAGCCAGCAGGGCAACAAAGTCCTTGTTGGTGCACTGTAAATATAGAAAAGAATCATAGAAACATTAAATAGCCTGGGCTGGAAGGGAGTTTAAGATCATCTAGTTCCAACACCCTGCTATGACCAGGGACACCTTCAACTAGATCAGGTTCCTCAAAGCTCTATCCAGCCTGGCCTTGCAAGAGGCATAGAAAAAGATTATGTCCACTGTGCTCCACGGCTGTACAAGACACCATTATTTTAAGGACACGTTCCTTCACTTGGTATCAAGTATACATACACAAAGTTCAATAAAATCCAAGACAAAGGGCAAAAAGGAGAGTTCGGAAAGAACTTCATTTTAGGCATATATAAATGTACGTACTTTTAAAAGTGGAATTTAGCCTTATGAAGTCAAATGATTTCAACAAGTGCCTGCACACAGGAGCAGAGAAAAGCAATCAGAACTGATGACACAGTTGAGCAGCAGGAAGGACTCACAGCACCAGCTGGTGTTGGATCAGACCAAAGATAAGCCATGTACTCATTAGCAGAAAAATAACTGATAGAATGATGTTAGTTTACAGCTCTAACACCCTACTGTTTTTTCATTTCAAATATAGACCAAAAAAAATTTTGGGGAAAAATATCTGAGCAAGCATGGCCAGATATTGTGCATGTAGTTGTGATGCTTGAGGGAAGCATGATGGGTTTTGAGATGCTTGCCTTAAATAAAACTGTCATAAAATATGAGGACTGTTAAGTTTACAGAGCTGCTCAAAGGCAGATGATTCCCCCATCACTTCATGTTTTTTATTATCCCTTGGGGCTGAAAACTGCTGGAATACACAAGGACATTGTTTCTTGTAGTGCAAATCTGAAATACAAATAATTCAATCCAAGTATCTGATGTACTATTAATTGCTACAGTGGAATAAGATTAAAACCACTAGAAACTACTTCTATTCTGAAATTCATACATCCATTCCAGTTTTAAATTGGCAAAAAAATATCTGTCCTGATACAGCTGTCAATTTCAATTCAGACTAATTTTTGATTCAGATTTTTCTGCAGCTAAAGAAACTGAGAAAACAAATTTTCTATTACATGAAAAGGGACATGTACTTCTTTCAGCTAGATTGCTTACCTGCCAGTACGCCTTATGGCCAGGAACATCGATACATAGCAGTGGAATATTATTACCAGGGGGATAAAAAATACACAGCAGCATAAGATCATGGTGTAGCTTCTGTTTGCAGGGGAGTAGGTTACATAGTCCCATGTACAGGATATCATCAAGCCCTCAGGCACATAGGAACCTATAGAACACATGGAACACATTATTCACACATGCACCCAAAGTTAGCTTAAAATAACCCCTGTCCTGTATCCATGGTCTTCTAGAGCCAAACTACACATCATATATGTGGTCTGAGAAGAGAGTGCCCACCTGGAGAGCAGATCTTGCCTACAGAACTCTCAGGTACACACCTAATACTCCATCTGCAGGTTCTTCTGCTTGAATACATCCTGGGTGTAGGGGGGCAGAGTGTTTGTGCAGTGCAGTAAGTGCAAATGTGTGCTACAACCACAAACCATCAGGTGGTGGCAGGGATCCTCGTGAGGCCTGATGAGAAAACTCATGTTTTTATGCCCCAAGCAAGGCTAAAAAGAGCACACAGGGAATGCTAGGAGAGAGAGACAGAGAGCAGACAACATACTCCAGCCGAGGAGTGGAGCCACGCTCCATCCCAGTGAGTAGAGCCACACTGCAGCGATGACCTGCACGGTGCGTCTCTTGGAAGTCCACTGGATGGACTGCAGGGGCTTTGTGATCACCAGGTAGCGGTCAACAGAGATAGCCAGCAGAGTCATCATGGAGGTTATCCCAAAGAGAGCCCCGCAGAAAGCATACAAGTTACAGCCTGGAGAAGGAAATGGCAATGTCAGGGGTTTTCTTGAAAAGAGGCATGCTTTCTCTCAGAGTCCATCAAAATAAATCTCCCTTCTTTTTTCCTTGCTCAGGACTTCTCTCTCAATAGAAGAATATTCTTAGCTTCCCATTTTCATAGTCATTAAATGTTTATCAGAAAAACAAAAATATAAATAAAATACAAATATATGTATTTAAATGAGTCCTATTTCAGCACAGGCTGCAACTGGGGACCTTTTGTCAATGGAAAACTGCCTCAAAGAAAATCCAATCTAATTAAAGTTATATTTTCCTGGACTGTTGCCCAATATATTGATCTTAACATGGTGCAGCAGACGTCTGTCTGTTAATGATGGATGGGTGGTTCAAGAAACGACTTTGGTTTATGTGGCTTAAAAATGTAGAAGTGGTTTAAATTTGATGACTGAGACCAGCTGTAAAACATAGCTCCAACTCCTATATTTAATGGCAGTACTTTTTAAAAAAAACTGATCATATTTACATGAAACAGGCCTCTTAACCCCCTCTGCATTCAGGCACTGAACTACCAGATGGAAAAAGTTACACTGAATTTAATGGAGCAACTTGTCTGGAAAGATCATCCATTCTTTGAAATCTTGCATTGCTCCATGTGGTTATAGACAAGAGCCCACCAGGAATGTCAGGCTGCAAAACCACCAGATCCAACCTTAAAGCAGAATTCTAAAGTCTATACAAGTAACTTGCAACTAAGGACCAAATCCCACTCAACCCAGATCAAATGCTTCATTGTGACAGCATGATGATTTGCACTGATTTTATCTAAGGGGTGAGCAAGACTAAAATATCTTCAAACTAAGGATGAGCCCCTTCTGTGCTGCTGAACAGTGCATGGTCCCTGGGCTTGCTCCACCATTGTACAGCCACCAGTGGGTGCAAGTTTTCATCCATAATGTGATGAGAAGCACCCAAACAGCATTGAGCTTCCTGAGGTTCTTGCTGTACCCACATTTCAGCTATAGTTTCAGCATAGATCACCTTTTCTTTCCTGCAGTTAGAAAGAAAGGAGCTTTTATTTGCTGAGTCCACAAATAAATATTGTTATTTAAGTTTCTTAATTAAATATGAGATTCCTAGAAGCATGCCAATGGATATAAACATACATTTCTAAATAAAAGTAGTAACTAGCCTTCAAAATGATACAGAAAAACTATTTACAACTTACTAAAACTTTTCTTCCTATTTTCAGCCATAACACCTCCCTTACAAGCTAAAGGATAACATGACTACATGTGGATGTTGACTCCTTCCTTTCCAAAATATGAAAGCTAAATCACAGCTGTAATACAAAACATGTGACATCACGCTGACTGATGATGCCTGGGGCTGTGACTCAAGAGATTTGTGCTGCTCTATCCATGGCACAAGCCAAGGCTATTGTGGCTGAAACAGGCTGCAGGCAGCATAAAGCTGGTGAGGTGTGAATTAGTGTTGAAAAGTACCTATGTCTCCAAGTATCCATTCTCTGTGCAAGCTGTTGACAAAGCACATGGGCGCCTGAGAAGCCGACATCAGGAAGTCACTCACAGCTAAATTCATTATAAAGTAGTTTTGGGGAGTCCTCAGCTTCTTGTTGCTTAAAAACATGAGAAATACATAGTTTTAAAAAGACAAAGTGGAAAGTTAACTTTATGACTTTACTTGCTAGCACAAACAAATATTGTCCACGTTGGAATCGATAGTTACTCAGAGTGAATCAGTTGCTAATCATCAGTCAATTATTGCAGCTACAGCTGTAGTCATTTCAAAATGATTGAAAAGAGCAGGAGCCATAAAATGGATTGTTTCCTCTTCAAGCTAAGGAGAGTTTCAGCTGTCTTGATAAATATGGATTTGTTCAGAAGAGCAGCTCCCTAGGAGTGCTGTAATATTGATTGTGCCTTGCACTGCACATGAGGAAGATCTGAAGAAGTTACAATGCCAAAGGATCTGCTTCTGGGGATACTTTAAAAACTGCTGACCTGAGGTGTTGTTTTGGCACAGTTAGCCTGAAGTGGTTGACACACCACTAAATACCTTTACAAAGTGCTACAGCATGAGCAGATCACATGGAGATTTGGATAAAGTGCTTTTGCTTATATACATCTCATAAGAGACAATGAAAACTCTCAGTTGCAGGTGAACAGGTGACATTAAACACCACAACAAAGTGTGAAAGCAGAAGTCTGCAAGGAAAGCTTATCCAAGGAAAACAGCTGAGACCTTTCTGATGTGCTTTGCAATATCAATATTTGCAGCTAACGCGAACTTTTTTCCTCATATTTTATCATTTGTTGATAAAAAAAATACTGAAAAAGAAAGTGAGAAAGCCGTCTCAGAGCTGCTACAATTCTAACAATTTCTTGTATCTCATAACTGCCTGCAAAAATAGTGAGAGTGCAGAGTTCACACCTTCCCAGGTGCTAATATGCCTGTCATTTGACGCTTAAATTTGACAATTTAATGCTTTTATTACACCAGCTAACCACACACATTTCAAGACAAATACAGAACTTGCATTTTAAAATATTGTGAAGGTATCTACAGTTGCAGGGAATTAAATTTCTCTAAATCATATTAAAAGCCAGTTATTCAAAATAACTAATGTTATTTTGTGTCTCTAGCTTTGTAAGGCCCTGCTGTGTCACCAGGTGTAATGACAGCAAGTAGTGAATGAGGAGAATTTTTAAATTCAGCATCACAGTATGGGACGAGGGCAGATATTCCTTTTTTCCAAGAGATTTTTGCATACTCTAGCTGCAGTAGCTTTGGCTGTCTATTACTCTGCCAAGAGAGCACACAAACTGACAGAAATCCTATGATCTGCCTGCAGCAGGAAATACACTGGTGGCATAAGTTCATTTAATGTAGCACATTGCCCTCCTGGTTCTTTCAGGACATCTGGGCTCCTGGGAAGATTGTCAGTGTTTGCCATGTATTTCTCCAAATGCTACAGCCTAAGTGAAGAAGTCTGCAGCTGCAAGACTGTGGTTTCTATCACTAGAATTATTAAACCATTCTTTAAACTTTCAATTGGAAATTTTTTATAGAACAACGTACTATTTTCTCATTTTATTTGATTCTTTAAAACATCAGGAATTTATGCGGAGGTTGGCAGTGATGCACATGGATGTGTTTCCGTATGTGTAGGGTTGCCTTCTCCTCTCTTTCCCCTCAAATTTGTTGCCATTAGATTTAATCCAAGTGGAAAGCAATGCAGGAATCCGCCCATGGGCACAGATGAAACTCAAGGCCACTCAGACCAACCACAAAAGGAATTTTTGTACCTGTAAAATGCATAGAGGACTAGGAGGTTTCCAATGATGCCAATGGAGCCAATAATGAGCACACACGATCCTACAGCATAAAGAACATAGCCAGGGATCTCTACTTTGGTCACAGTGTGTGGCTGGGTACTCATGTTCAAACCCTGAATGGAAAACAGAGGAAAAGGAAAGCTTAGCCCATTTGGGACCCTTAGTCTCTGCCACACACCCTCAGGCTGCTGGCATTCACTTCCACAGCTCATGCAAATCAAATACACACTTCTGAGTTCTTTTCACATCCCCTGTAATCAAGTTTCCCTCAGCTAACTTTCTTAATTTTGACAGTAGACATTTATCTTATGAAAAGAGCAACAGAGAAAGCAGACTGGAAAAGACAGCTAAGGAAGTTATGATGATGATGATGTGTGAAAAAGGCAAAGAAACATGAGCATAAAACTCGCTCTGGGTAACTGCTGCACTTTGGGGTACAGAGCTGGCTGACAACACAGGTTGACAGCAAGAAATAACTTATCACAGTTTGATTTCATTTGGAGCAATGATATAAAATCCCACACTTACAAACATTAAATCTTCTGGGTCTCCCCAGGTTCACTATCCACTAACTTAGTGCTACAAAACCTGGGAATTCCCCATGCAAAGGAGAGGATATGAGAGGTATAACAGCAGCACTAACACAGCCTGTGTAAGAAAACATACATTAGTCTTGACACCTCTTTCACTGCCCTGTATCTTCAGCACATGTATAGGCTCCCTCTGTTTTTTGGTTTTTTGTTTGTTTGTTTGTTTGTTTTTTATATCAAATTCAGATTTATCATTGGTTACATTCAGCAGCAAGGCAGCCTACAGCTAATCCACTCAGCTCACATTAGCATTAGCAATGAGAAGAGTCCAAATTGCCTCGCGGAGATTCTTATTTACCAAGTCACAAGCAGCTGAGTCTCACATTCACAATCAGACCTGGAGAGCTGAATCAAAGGTGTGGCACCTTGCCACAGCTGGGCACCTGCTTCATTTCACCCCCTTTCACCACTGCACAACTCAGCCAAGTGTGGAGTGTGTGATAAGGCTGATTTTGGCTGTGAGGGAGGAGCTGGGTGACAGAAAAGGTTAATATAATAACTATGAGATGATAACCACTTGTAGTATTTAAGAAGCCATTTCTAAAATGATGAGTACACCCTTTCTTTCCCATTGCTACCCCCTAATCTCCTATACTGCTGCTTCTCTTTTCTGCCCTATATTCCTCACTCATCTGTGAAGTGTACACAGTACAGCTCCCTCTGTGTACAACATTCCTAGCTGTGGAGATTATCCCCCCCAACTCTGTGACCCTCCTGGGGTACGCCCTGGGGACACTGCATTTGGCAGTAGGGAGGGCATGGTGAAGTCCTTTGCACACCCTGAGCAAGAGAGCTCCCTGGATTGAAGTGATGCAGAAAAAAGTACAAAAGCTATGGCTTCAAAGCAGCAAAGTGCTTTCAAGCCTTCTCAGTCATCTGACAGGCTCTACCCTTGACAGGATGGCTACTGCCAATATGGCACTTCACTATACAGAGATCACATCACTGTAAAAGTAGGGAGGAATGATAAAGAGCATCTGCTGGCTCTGGATGAACCAGAGGGCCATGACTGTTATTTCCAGTGCTTAGGCAGCAATAAAAAAATGCCACCCTGTGTGGCATTTACCCTTGAGAAAGGTATGAGAAGTCATGCAAGAGCAGGCAGAGCACAGTGAAGTGGCCCAGCAAAGCAAGCAGTCATGGCTGTGTGGTGGCACCAGGCAGAGCCAGCACCGTGCACTCAGAGCAGGGCTGCCTGGGTATGCAAGTTAAGCATGGTAATCCCTCTCTTCCTCTCTCGAACCAAATAATCTTAGCAGTGCATATGCATTGAATTACAGCCCTGCCACAATTCTGGCAATGCACACCAGAGAAGCTAAACTGGGGAGAAAGGAAAAGGGTTCAATTTTTTCTTCCTTTCCATCTTATCTGTTAGGCATGCCAAGGATTTGCCTCTATCTGGAGATTTATTATATAGAGGGCTTTATACAAATGTAATACAGGGCAAGTAGTACTTGCCTGTCATATGATTTATGCTTTTCTTCAACACATGGGAATTCACTGTTGCAGAAATTCATTTGAGAAATGGACTACAAATTTCACACCCAAAGGTTCTCACCTTATCTCTCTGCTGAAGAGAAACTGACTTGGGCATTTTGGCCTCATTTACTCATTTGCGGGCGGTGAGCTGTCTCAAAAGCTGAAAAATATCTCACATGACACATTTGTAAATTCAGCTTACAGTTTGCTGGCAATACTGGATGAAATATGAACTATTGATGCTTACAGAGTGGAATCTGGATGGCAATAAATACCAGGGATTACACAGAGCCTTCAATCTCAGTGAAAAGTTAAAGTGAGGGATGTTTAGATTACACAAACTTTGGATCTTGCCTCCAGGGGAGTCCATGAAATACCACGGACACTTCTCCTGCAATGTTAATAGCAGTTAGATAACTTTCAGATCTCAATGAAAAGACAGCTACTCATTCCCTCTGCTGGTGTTACCCTGAGAGAGCAGGATGTGGCAGACATCCAAGCTGTAAGAAATGTGGCAAGCTGACAAAGACTGAAAGCCATTTATAACACTCTCATTTGAATCTGAGAAGGAAAATGTGCATATCTATGTGTGTGTATAAATGTATTTCAGCAGAAAATCTCAATTTACATAAAAATTAATTTCATTAAACTGGTGGAAAATTTCTAAATAAAACAGGCTAAACCAGTACAAGTAGCTGTAGACTAATCAAGGAGAATATATACCTCACATAATGTATTTCACCAACTTAGCATATTTTGACAACAAAAAACTTTTAAATTTAAAAATTCAAATACTCTTAAGGTTGAGAATTTAAAATCTACTCTGGTGAACAAATGCTGCTTTTCTAATGCAAACCCATCCTCCATGCAGCATAACATCCAGCCGCAGACAAGTAGCACTATCATCAGGGTTTTACAATATTCATTAAATTTAGGCTTTTTCTTTTTTCCCACAGTGTCAGCTCTGAGATTCTGGCCTTTTAGCAGTTTTAATTAACAAGCTAAATACTTGTCAATGTAAATATTTTTACAGTATAAAAGTGAGGGCTAGAAATATGAAAAAGAAATTGAAAGCTTAGTGATGAGCTTTAAGGAGAAGCAGATCTTCTCAAAAGCTGCTACTATGCCATGCATTTCCTTTTTGTACTTTTAGTTTCCAACAACTAGTAAGAATAAAATTAAATTATAGGAGAATATTCCAGGTTACTATGTTTTTAACCCAAGAATGGAAATAACTATTACAAATCTTTCCAGATAACTTGGTAAGCAGGACAGCAGGTTGCATTTGCTACAGGCACTGATGAGTCTTACTGTATTATGTCTATATTAGCCTCTCTTACCACCAAAATTATGTATCAAATGGTCAATGACAGCTGCCATGAATCAGCAAAAGGATAGTTGTGGGGAAGGTCCAGCCTTTTAGACTTAGTAAAGCACAGATTTTGTATCCATCTCATGTCACCGAGATATACTGTGCAATACTTTGACTTTATATTTCAGCCTAATTGCTTTTATTAACTGCAAACTTAGACCTCTTGAGAGTGAAACTGAAAAAACTTAAAAAAATTAAAAGACACATTGGGAGAAGTTCCCCTTCAGCTATTTCACACTGCTATGGTGACATACAGCTGACCTGGATTCAACACACCTATCTCAACTGTATTTATGGGTGCTCAGTATCATCTCAGTGTTGTAATGTAGAGTGAAAAACCTATTCTGTATAATCCTCAGTCTTGCTCCTTATCATTAAGGATGTGATTTAATACAATGATAATGAAGGAAGGCATTTTATTCAATGAATAAATTGAATATTTAATGGGTAAATTAAGTTTTCAAGTGCTTACTTGAAAGGAGTTCACCAGCCCTTTTTTCCCCCAGACTCGCTTTGCCTCTCCCCATATTTTTGTCCTGGGACAGAATCCTGAGCACTCTGCTGAAGACACATCCATTTCCTGAGTGAACATTTCAAAGGCACCATCCAGAATGACCTGATTGTTTAGGTCAAAAATCCAAATGTAAACAAGCAGCCCATGAAGATGCCAGTAATTGCACCAGGGCCAGCTTCTGGCATACTTGCCGACCCTGTGCTCACTCTGTTTGACTCCTTCTGAATTAATGCTACAATCATTTGCATTTTGACTCTATGAGCTGTTGGAGAACCTGACAACTCACATAAATTATGAAGTGGCCTTACCCTTATATATGAAGTGACTACAACATCAAAACACTGTCACCTATGTGCCTGCTTGGAGGGCTTTCCCAACAGGGTAGCTAAGAGATCTGCAGGGAAATAGAGGGTAAACAATTAACAGTTGTCTCTCAACTATCTGGCAAAGGAAGCAGGCACCAGATATAAAAATAAACTCTCTGCCATATTTCTTCCAAAATAAAGATGGAAACAGATGAGGAAGGTCATTCTAGAAAAGCTTTTGTAATTTTATTTTTAGTGATAAAATAATGGCTAAATAATTAGAGCCATAGGTTTCTGCTTTTCAGATGCTAAGATTAATAAAGAAGACAAAATTAATTAATTAATGCAGAAGAAAAAAAGAAGTTGTTAAAAAGGAGGGCAATGGCAGGTCCCCTTCAATGAGTAGGGGTAGAAAATAATGGACTGAAACGGTTGTATGATTGGAATTAGGTAGATACAAGATTGTCAAAAGCTTAATTCACCCTATGGTTTTACTCATGGGTGCAAGCTCATCCTGTGGAAATGATTTACACTGAAATGAGCTTAAGGAAGGGCTTGCTTACAAGAGGGATTAATGTGCACTAACAAGGGAATAAATTCACAACATAGCAGCCTTCCTGTATTGAACTGCTCCATGGATTCACAACATAGAAGCTTGATTTGCTGTTCAAAATCTTGTCTATACTATCACACCTAAAAATTTTAAATAAAAATACTAAACAGTGCTTAGGTATGTTAGCTGAGATGGGAGAAATCTGAGTGTGCCAGCTAGTAGATAACACTTGCCAAGGCCCTTATAATTTCACTGATAGTCCTCATAATCCAGGTAATTTCAGTATGAAGCACCATCTGGTTTGAAATTACAACAAAATTTGGGGCTTAATGAAATATCTTGTACGTAGGAGCTCTTGAAGCAGCAAACAGAAGGTTGTTGCTGTGTAGAGGCTACAGCAGAGCTGGAGATCCTCAGATATTTTACAAAAGATGATGTATTTAAAATGAAGATTTTTTGAAAAATATTGTTAATATCTCTGGGCTGTTAAAAAAGCCCCAAACAAAATCACCTTTGACAACAACTTTGCTTGTTCTGGCTGACAGTACTGTGTTCCAACACCACACAGTAAGGTCAGATTAATTTGGCCCTCAGAAAGTAACATCAAACTGTAATCACTCACATGTGAAGAAGTTGCTTTCCTTATCAGCCTCTGGGTGACAGTCCTCTTCCACACTTGTTCCAGTCAGTTCACATATCAAAGCCAGGAGCACTCAAACACACATTTACAGCACGTATTTAATCAAAATGAAAATTGGTTTGGCAAATGGACTTCACGCAGGCCATCCACAAGTGACAAAGCAGGAACTGCCTGTACACACAAGTTTAACAGCACAAGTAGCAAAGTCAGGCACCTGCCCCAGACCAGGCAAGTGTTCACCCAGACTGTTGTCATAAATTTTTGGGAAAGCCTCAAGAATTTTTTCCTACAATAAAGTATGTATCTAGTTGATTCCGTTCCAGCAATTTACTTCTGGGCTTCTGGCCAGCTGAAAAAAACCACTGGATTTCAGGACTCATTTGTATCCTTAAGATCTCATGTTTAGCACAACCTCTGCTTTGATGAGATACTTTCTTTCAGGTCCTTAATATCGGTGCTTAAATTTCTTGCAAGCAATCTAATAAAGCATGGCTGGGGATAGCAGAAAAAAACCTCAAACCCCTCCCAAAAATCTCCAAAGAGAAAACCATCAAAACCACATCAAGCTCTCATTATGAGAAAAATGTTGTGGAGGACAATAAATCAGATAGATACTTAAAGCAGACATACTCAGATTTTTACATATTCAGCCTGATGAGTCAGTATAAGCAATATATATTAATAATTTATATATTTTCTAAATTAATGCTAGTGTATTAAAATGATGCTTCCGAAAACATAGCAATCAGCAGCAAAGAATGAAACTGAAAAGAATTTAAATTTTAATATCTATCTGCTAATTACAAAGCTCTCAAAGGGCACATTTTCATCTCTCTGGAGACTGACTAAAAGAACTTTAAAGTGTAAAGCCTTTTCTGGAAAAGCACAGAGACATTGCTTTCTATGTACATGTTCAGCTACACTGCTGAAATCAGTGATAAAAGACATGTTTGTTTGTCAGACCATAAAAGAAAACAAAAAATCCAAATATCAGCCCAGCTGAGAAACAAACTTGTGTTCCAACCTGAGTACTCTCTGCATGATTTGGGCAGGAATTAGCAAACATGAGGGATTACCCAATGTTCTACAAGGTTTTCTATGGAGCGTGCTACACAGCCCAGCCTTGCTTTGTGGGGACAACCTGGCCAAAAAATAGCACTTGGTTTCCTTTCCTGAATCCATGCCACTAGAATAAAACTTTCAAGCAATGGACTTTAATTTCAGGACATGAAAATTTTAAACCAAGGTACCAAAAGCATGTTTCCTGAGAACATTTCTGTTCCAGTATTTGTGTACTTGTATAATCCAGACAGCTAACATTAACCAAGGTCTTCACAACATTCTCCTCTACAGAAATTTTATGTTCTATTTAAATATATCCAGTTCTAGTCTGAAAACTAAAAGAACCAAATTCTATCAAGTATTACAAATTTTTTTAAAAGCAACCAATTAGAAACCCACTACCAGAAGCTGCTAAATTGAGCTGGGGGCTCAGTCCATCTTTCCCCTATCATTTTGCACAGACTTGCATGCCAGTGCATACAGTTCCTTAGTGTGACCCCTGAGACACTCCCCATATTGACCCCTTGGCCATAAATGGCATCAAAATTATCTGATGCTGTGTCCAAATGCACCTCAAATCACAGCCCAAGCTATACATGCTCGGGTAGGCAGCACACTGAACAAATCTAATCAATGCTGACACTGCATCAAAATTAGCTGGACTGTCACAGTTCAGTGCATATTTCTTTGGCCATGAGGGAACAGATGACTGCTGTGCTGTTGTTGCACAGTGCAACAACAAAGCAGTAGGCAGAAATCTAGTATACATGTATTTTAAAGCCTTGGAGCATGTTACTTAAAAATGTGTGGTCAGAATGCTTAAGTCCTTCAGTATAAGAAATTTAGCAGTCATGAGGTAGAAGCTACAGCAAATATTTTTTTTAATCTTATTGTGCACCATATTTTTATGTTATATTTTTCCTTATGAGCATCCTGCTGCTAACTGGAGCTCTTTAATAATCACATAAAATTCACCTAAAAAAGAAATCTCATTGTTCTATGTTTGCCACCCAGTGGTGAGAATGTTTTGAACTCACATGGCTCTGTAACCCTTGGGGATAACTTGGACTCTTCACCTGAGCTGCTCTCTCTCCTCTGCCTCCTTTGAGCTCCTGTAGCTCATCCTGCTCTGTTTCAATCATCCCAGGCTACCAGATGATGGCTGTTCCCATTTCATCAGCCACAGATGCCTCATACCAGGATGCTCCTGCTCCAGCTTGCCTACCATGTGTCAAAAGCCATTTCACCAGCTGTCACTGCTGGCTGCTGACAAGGCAATGCCACAGCACCCATGGTCTGCTGGAACAAGCCCTCTCCCACTCCATCAGCCCCAGCAGCACAAGCCCAGCTCCCAAGTGAAGCTCACATTACTGGATTTAATAGAAGTACATGGAGAAATGTCTGCCTGTCCACAGCTGTTGGCAACACATGAAATTCTGATTTCTGCCAGTGGTTTGTGAGCTCTGCTCTGGGGTTTCAACATACACTCTAGCTTCTGAACAGCTTAATTAAAAAATAAAAATTCTTCCTTACTCTTGATAGCTGAAAGCACTTTCTTCACCAGCCACCTTTGGCCTTATGCACCTTGTCTAGATGTTAGTAGTCTTTTCATTCTGCTGTTCAGCTTCTTGAGGAGATGCATCCAACTGCTACTGGAAGTTCTGTGCATGGAAACTGCTCTGAGAAAAATGCCCTGCAGTTTAAACAGATCTCATTAAATAATGTGCTTATTTTTTAGGACTGTGGCAAAAATCCCATCAGCTGACACTGGCTTTTCAAAGGCTGATTACAAAATGAAAGTACATCCCAATAAACAGCTAAGGCAAGATGTCAATAACTTTTACTAATTCTGTATGGTGTTTCTAATGCTACTTTTTAAAATACAAACAGTTAATTTTCACCAGTGGGGTCATTTGGGTCATGCTGGATTCTCTGGTCTAGACTTCTTCTGTCACCTATGAAGAACTGTGGTGAATGACAAAGGAAATACAAATAATATTAATAGTAGAATTACTTCTTTAGGCATATTATAATGAAGCTTTTTTTACAATTTTTACTTGCTAGGTATAAAGAACTGTAGATTTCCCTCTCTACTTTTCACTATTTGTAAAAAACCCACTTTTTCTTCTGCAGGAAATATTCTTAGCTGGAGGCCTGAAACCATTTTCTTCATCAACTAGGGTAATTTCCAGATTTCAAAAAGAGATTTTGGTCATGGGTGACAGGGGTGGGGGTGGAGGGCAACCCAACTTCTCGATGCCATTTGTGTCATTCTGTCATGTACATTTGGGAACATGAAAACTGCTAAAAGTAGTCAGTTCAGAGCCCCAGCATCTCCTGTGTCTCACACCTGGCAGAGTCTGGCAACAGATGCTTTTAAGAGGAAGAACATGGGGAATAGAGCAAGTGAACACTCTCAATCTGGTAACTTCAAGCACATTTGTGATATTGGTATAAACGCTGCAGCATTCAGTTTCTGTTTAGACCAAAGAATTGTCTGATCACTCTAAGATGAGGATTGTTCCATATTTTATCTCCTTGCTTCTGTTTAGTATTCCTCTATGCATAGAAGGTGGGGTGTGCAGAAGGCAGAGCCAAACACTTCCCAGAGGTGCACAGGGAATGAACATAAAGAATGTCAAAATGTTGAAGTGAGCCCTGCTTGGAGCAGGTGGTAGGACTTGACAACCACCCTTCCAACATAAAATATTCCATAATGCCAGCAATAAAACCTCCAAAACACACAAGGGTTAAAACCATAAGAGAATGAAATATGATTTCAATTACTTTTGGACATGTATTCTGTCTCAGTAAACTGAATATCTTCCTACCTACCTTCTCTTACTTTCACAGCAAACTGGGGACATAAAGAGCCAAGTGAACCTAAATGCTGTTTTACACCCAGAGACTTTAGATACTTTCAATTGATAATCTCTGCAGAGACCATATTTCTTGCATGGGAAGGCTGCAGTTAAGTGTTCCACTTAATTCGCAACTCCTTTTCCTACTGTGGCTTTAAATCCCATATTAAAAAGAATGATTTCCAGAGGTCTTAGGCACTTCACACCTATTGATTGCACTGCTGGTGTAACACCTACTGTTTTCCTGTGGTGCTGAAAATACTCCCTGGTGTTTATCTGCACTGTTAGGTGCCTAAGCATCATGAAAATCTGCCTTTGAAGTATTTTATGAATAATTTTAGAGACTCTAACTGGACCACTGATAACATGGGACATGTTAAGTCCCAGAAATCAACTGCAGCACTGAAGACATTTCAAAGTTTGCAGCAACACTTGCAAACTAATAAAAAATTGCAATATGGCCATAATTAGAGAGGAATCACAGTAATCAAAAGACCTTTAGATTTCTAAAGCACTAAACTAACTAAATTGACACATTTGGTGGAAATAGGTGTGTACGGTAAAAGTAATGCCTGTATCTCTCAGAAAATTATCTCATGGCAGTGCTTATCCTGGGAGAAGAAACAGTATCTTACACAAAAGCAAGTGTCTTTAGTTTGAAGAAGCATCAAGAAAATGTTGACACAGCAGTGAAGGAAGCTTAATCCTTTCCCTCTCCATAGCACTCTGTAACCCCCTGAATACAGGGACAATGAAGTTATTTTCATGTAGTCCCTTGTTTTAATTCTACAGGCCACTTTTCAAGACCGTACAAAAACTAAGAAAAATTTTAGCACATCTATGTTAGGAAACATTGTCTTCCTCTCATTGTCGTGATAATCTCTAGATATGGAGTATATTTGAAGCATCTCCTACATTGTTTCTGCAACATCAGCTTGGAATCAGGATGAGCTACCAAAACACAAAATCTCAGCAAACGTAGCTCCCTTTTCTGAGTTAAGAAGAAAAGTGCCATTTACAGAAAAGAAGCTTTATATTAAAAAGCATGCAAAAACCCAGCAAAGTAATATGCACCAGAGAATCTCAAAAAACAAACAGAAGTCTAACAAAGCACTGTGTCTGCCTCAAGTCATGTCCATATTAGACTGGAGTTCATTCTGTTCACCTAACTCTGGAAAAGCATCACATTAAAGAGCATCTCTCAATAGAAAAATGGTTGAAGGAACAATTTGCTCACAACAGTGGTGGGGGTAAGAGAGATGTTTGAGTTTTCTTCAGGAGGAAAAGCCCACTGGATGCAAATAGTTACTATTTGCTGCAAAATTGCATTGAACTTCAGCAAAAGCTTATTGCTATTAGTTTTGTTACATTAACCACTGAGCTAATGACAGAGGGCAAAGCAATTTGACAGTCACTGATTCTAAATACAAAATAATTCTGTTACAGATGGGTCATTTAAGTTTGTTGAAGCATTACCCAGGACACCATCAGACTGCTACCTCCTGTGCCGTGGATGAGGAATGGTGAACATTGCAGAGCTTGCAGCCCTCCAGCATCTGAGCCACACTGCCTTCCCTCACCAGCTGCTTGAGGAGTGACTGACTGGCACTTACCTACAGCAGTGCCCCTGGAGTTCTCCAAAGAGCCAGCACTGATCCACTAAGTCTCCCTGGTGCTCCTGAAGTCACATTTGCTCTCGCTCAGCTCTGGTGCAATGGTCTCTGCAGCACCATGGAGGGAAGGACCTCTTACGGCAGAGATTGCATGGTGACAACAACACTGCCTGTTTCTAAGCCAGGCTGACCCCTTCCCTATTATAGTGAAGTCAGTTACATCATTTGACTACTTGCATGAGTTTCAGTACAGAAATGGTAGCAAAAGCTACCAGGTATATAAGAAACTATGTGTATTTTTCTTTCTCAACAAAAAGCAAGTAGTTCATTGAGCACTATATTATTGATTGCAGAAAGTTTGATGAAAGCAGTTTGTCCTTTTTTAAATTCAAACCCAAACAAATTTTCTTCTCACTTGAGATTTTTAGGTATTACTAACTTTGCAAAGCACAAAGTGAGCTCTTTCTTGTTGCTTTACTAGGTCTAGATTAGCCAGAGCTGTTTAAATGTTGCCTATTTCATCACACAGCCAGCAAGGGCTTGGTTTCACCTAGTCAGGCATTTCACTGGCAGTCATTTCACAGCTGTGCTGATGGCAGTCCAGAGTGATCAGCAATAATCAGAACAGTCCATCTCCCTATTTCTTGGGATTTCTGCTTAGGCTGTGTTTGAACTTTGCAAATGCTATCAAACAAAGCTGCTGATGTCATTCCCAGGGCTTTTCTCAGCAGGATCAGGTGGTAACTCCCAGATTAGACCTCACTGCAAAAGGCTGACCCAGGCACACCAGGTGATCCAGTTGCACAGCAGCCCCAGTCTGCATCCTTGAACCATGCCCTGCATTCTGCATGTGCCACATCACACATTCAGCTGCTAATTACCATCTCTACCAGGCATTTCTGACTGCTGACTGACTTACCACTTTCAACTCCCAGTGCCTACCAAAGCTGCATGTGAAGTCTGAACAATATCTTTTTATTTAAAACTTTCCTAGGCTGGCTGTCCTCATCACAGATTTTATAAAGAGTGTGTAGCAGCATGCAATCAATTTATGCAGGTCAGCCTGGTGCTTCCTCTCAGCTGCATTTTGAGTAGCTACCTAAATTCCCTTGCACCTATGCATATAAGATTTGCTGCTTTTCAGGACTGAGAGAGTTTGACTTGTGTTGCAGCTGCAATGTCTTGCAACTTAATGCTTCTATTAAGTTTGCGTAACTTTGAGAAACTCTTGAGTATATTGATACCAAAGGCTGAATCATCTCATTCAGTAACACTGCTTTGACATATCCTGGGGGTTTAGGAGTGTGACCAGCCTCACTTAACCACCTGCAACAATATGCAGACACACATCTCCACACTGGGTCCTGTTTGTGCACTGAATTCTGCTTCCCTATTGCATAGCCGGGACTGCTGGACTAAGCAGATCATCTTCAGCAGCCACCCTCTCTCCAGGCTGGCATCTCAGGGCATTGGAAACACAGGATATTCTAAGTGGGGGGGATAATTTGCAAACTCTGAAGGCAGCCAGACAAAGTCAACCAAATTTCAACTTTAGATCCCTTGATCAACTTACTTGGTTGCATATACACATGATTTTGCACAGCTAAATTTGTGGCAAGAGAAGGAAATACAGGATGTGAACTAGTTGAAAATTTGGTGAGTATATAATGACAGGGAACAAAATGTGGATTTCCTCAGAAACTTTAGAGAAAATTTAACAGCAAAAAGGGCCACTGAGGTAAAGATAGGATTAAAAAGACAAACTGAAAATTTAGACCTTTAGCAATGCCTGAACACAATATCGGTAAATAATTTGGATTTACGAGTGACATGCTCAAATTCTTTTTCACTTGCCACTTATTATTTGAATGGACTCAATAAAAAGCTTGCTCCAACTCTTTCTCTCACTTATTCCAGGACCTGTTGCAATGAAACAAAATCCACAATTTCCCTTCCAGGCTGGATTTTCTCCCACAGCATTCCCATAACCTTTTCTCTTTCACTCTTCAGAAGAGAAACAAATATTCTTGGTAGACTTCTTTGAATGACAGGGTTGGGCTGGCTAATAAAACTAAATCCACACAAGTTATCAAAGATTTAGCAGTAAATTTTCTGTCCTAAAGTCTGTACAAAATATTTTCATGGTATCAGGTCAGGGTATACAGAGATGGGGCTGTATGAAGACAGAGGTACACAAATACTTTATATTTAGCTTGCTGACCTCTCTCAGTCTTCTGCCTCAAATCATCATAACTAATTTTTAATGCACAAGAAAATCCTCTTTTCATTATGAATGAGTTCAAATAATCCTAGCTTAATGCATAAACTATTGACAAGCCTTTTTACAGCACTTCATTTAGGTCATTTTACATTCTATTAATCGGCTCCACAAAAAGATAACAGCTCTGAAATCTGCTTTAGGACTCCATTTATATTCCCTTTCTCATAAAAATGTTCATGCTATTATGGATCAGATCACAATAAGGGTTAATCAATCAGCTCTTGATGATGCAATAAATACTATCATAAGCAACCTCCTGCTACATCAACCCCTTGCACATCCAGTTCTCCCATCAGCCAAAAGTCCAAATCAATCCTAAAAATCTAAACAAACCAGCACAAAGAAAATAGATTTCCATCTGGGAGAGCTGGGTCAGATACACACGCACACATACACACAGAGAAAATAAATATCAAAATTCACATTAAAACAACTTCAGTGATATTTTCCTTCTAGAGGAGAAGCAATTAATTTAAATTATTCCTTAGAAAACAAAGCAGAAGAGAAATGCTCCCCTTCCTCCTCCCTGCCCAGCTCCCACTTCCTGAAGCCTTACTCCTGGCACGTACTTTTTGGGTTCAGCCGAAAGCATTTCCCTCCCCTGCGCACATCTGCTCTGTGCAGGGCTGCCGAGCTGCGACTCATCCTGAGGAGCGCTGGAAATCCCAGGCTTTAAAAAGCCGCTCGCAAGCCCCTCCTGGGCTGCCAGGCTGCCAGCTCCGGCAGCGATCGAAGCTCCGCATAGCCCCCAGCAAGCCACACGACCCGCCAGTCACCTTCACTGGCCACGCCACCGCCGCTCCAAGTGCGAAAAGATGACTTCAAACAAACAAATAAACAAACCCTATCCACACCCAAATGCCTCACAATTTAAAAATAATACATATATATATATAGAGAGAGATAACATGTATATATTTAATATGTGTGTGTATATATATATATATATATATATATATATATATATATATATATATATAAAGATATATATATAAAGCGTGGACACCCAGGGGAGCTCGTTTCCAGGGCAGCCCAGCTGGCTGTCTCTGCCCAGCCCATCCTGGAGCACCCCGAACCCCTGCAGGAGCCACCACCGGGGCTGGGCACCCTTTGAGAGTCAGTACCCGAGGCTGTGTCTGTCTGCTGCCCTGCAGCCCCGAGTGGGCAGCCTGGGATTTCACTTGCGACAACTTGTGCCCCTGGCCTCTCACGCTTATGTTGGAAGAAGCCTGGCTCTGCCTTCCCTGGAACCCCCTTTTAGGTGGCTGGAAACAGCAGCTGGGCGCCCCTCACCACCCCTCTTTCCCCAGCCTGGCTCCAGCTTTGTCTTTGCACACCCTGTGCTCCATGCCCATGAGTGCCCTTGGCCAGGTTAGGGTGGCTCTGTCCTGCTGCACAAGTGAGCAGCAGCGTGCCTAAGCCATTTTCTTGCAGGGCTGTCAAGAAACAGGGTATAAAACAGAGCCACTTCCCAGCAACTCAACCTGCAGTTACCAAAACTTTTGCAGAATATGCCTTAACATACAAGCATTTCCTATCACAAAGGGGCTTGAATAGCCAAAGAAAGTTTAGTGAGCATCAGTGAATGAGTCACAGGAATTTCCTACCTCACAGCTACTTGTTGGTGTCATTGTTGTAAAGCAGAACATTTCAGAGGCACTGGAATACGAAGGAAAGAGCAGGGATCTGACGGCAAGTATGCCCTTTGAGAGCCTCTCTCTTGCACTCTGGCCAGAAAGACATCACAAAAGTAGTTAGATTTCTATCCCTATGTAATTTTTATTTTCAAGGTATTAATATTTTCCACATACTTGGTTTCAGTGTTCCCCTTTTATAAGGTGGGAATGGAAAAGATGTGTGAGAATGAGTTTCGTCTGGAGAAGAAAAGGCTCAAAGTTGTAGAGAAAGGAGGTAGAAACTACAGTTTAAACAAAGTTCAAGGGACTTACATGCCCCCTCCATCTAGGGCATGACAGTGGTACAGCCCCTCAGGAGAATCTTAAAACTATTCCTGCCCACAGAGTAATCCTTTCAATTGATGATTTTAAAGATAGTAGAAATTGAACTACAGATACGAAACTTACAAAAATGGTGAACATATACCACACGGATAATCTGCAAATGCTAAAGAATACTGCTGAAATTCCTAGACTGGAGGCCTAGATTTCAAAACAAAGTTTACTTTGGCATTTAATAACCCAAAGTCATGATGAATATGTCAGAATATAATGAACAGTCAGCCAGAACAGAAAAAAAACCCCCAAAACAAGCAACTATTTGTTGAAAACATGATATGGTGTTACGCATTGTATTATAAAAGTCAAATTATGGTGTCATTGTCATAGATAATTTGGACACCAGTACTGTTTGTTGGTCATTACTACTTCATCCCTGGGTTTCATGGCCTTCTGAACCACCTTATTTCTATGCAATCATTTGACCTGACAGGTTCTGCTTCCATGCTCTGAAGATGCCCAGCTGCTAGCTGCTGTCTTTCAGTCAGTTGTACATTGGCATCTTGATACTTTACCTTTCAGGGCTCCACCTGTTGAGCTGATCTCTGTGATCTGCTGGCTGTAGATCTGTTTGGGAGTGAACTTCAGGTCTTTCCATTACTTTATATGCTCCAAGTTCAAATCCACCTAACAACACGTACATTAGAATATTGTTACAGTTACATTTTTTGGTTACCTTACAACTTTTTCCATAAATATAGCCTTTCAGAGAAAATCTGTACACAATATTGGAGCTGCTATATACATTAGTGATTGTTTTAGAACTTGTTGATGTATAATTTGTTGGCTAATAATGTTCCTTATCTCCAGTGTGATTTAAATTTTCTGTAAGGCAACAGAAATCACATGAGAAATTATCAGCTCTCCAACATGCACAGGAGGGTTCCTTTTTTCCCTTTCCTTACAGAAGAAAGTAAAATACTGGAAATGCTGCTCTGTCCGAAACCTGCAACCTGAAAAACTGTTCAGATATCATTTCTGAGGAACTGCTTTCTTTGTTCATGGTTCATTCCCCTGCTTTCTTTGTTCATTCCCATGTCTGAAAGCTGGAGCTGAAACTTCGCTGAGGACAAGCCACTACATACAATAACTCACATAGCTGGATCAAATTCGACCCTATCTTCTATGAGATATTCTGATTAAAGTTAAGAATTGGATGCCAAGGGAAAAGTTAAATGCCAACTAAAGCAAACTTCTTCATGTTTCAGACTTGTTTAGACTGACAGGTTCTTGACTTACAATTTAAGTTGGCTCCATGAAAGACAGTGTTTAGGTATAACTATACCTTCAGCCAGAGGATTACTGAATTCCTGTCCCACACATCTCTCCTTCCTGCTCTCACATCAAGAGTAGCTCTTCATTAGGCCTTTCTATTTCAGCTGTTTGTAATTAATCCTAGGGCGTGGGAAAATACAGTAAACCAATCAAGAAAATACAGTAAACCAATCAGTCCAAACAACCGAAGTGTTTGGACTCTGAGCTTTATGAACCGCACTTGCATGCTTAAACTCACTGTATGTTTAAATAAAATCACTGAAAATCAGTGTCAAAATTAGTCACAGAAAAAATTGCTCAAGTGACTGGAGAAAGAGGCAGGGGAAATAACTGCCAAAAAAAAGACCAGATAAAATGCCTGAGACACAGTCAAGATCCAGGCACTGAGTGGTAGCAGCTCTGTGAGCAGATTTAAAGGAACCAACCAAATATTGAACAAAATGCAGGAAAGAAGTATATGTGGTTATTTGGGTTTTTTGGAAGAAGAACAGAGTAGAAGAGTGATTTAGGATGAATAATAGCACTTTACATTTCTGTGACACCTTTCATCCCACAGGCTCCCAAAGCAGTTAGCAAATTTAACAAGTGGAAGGACATTGTCCTCCATACACTGGAATAATTTTATCTGTCACTAAAGACATCCCTACTGGAGCAAAAGCTGTATCTGTTTAACAGGTTGGATCTATTGTGACAAGCACCACATCTCAGCAGAGCCACAGGGAGAGGATAATTGTCAACAGCTGGAACTAGAGCTGAATCCTGGATTACTCAGTTGTTAGAGGTCTGCTAGTATTTCTGCAGTTACCACTGGTGATGACGACTTTATCACAGATCTTGCAGAACTGCCATGCCCAGGGCAGGCTTTCCCACGACCCAGCTCCTCTGGGCACCTGCCTCAGCATGATGTGCCTTCATATCCACAGTTCCCCTCCTTGCAACACTTGGGTGTTATATTCACCCGACAGACTGAGACCAGAGATTGACTGTAAACATCCAGGCATGAAAACAGACCCAGTGGTCAATCAAGAGACTCTGCACACTGAGAAATGTAGAATCATACAACAGTTTAGGTTTGAAGGGACCTTTAGAGGTCATTTAGTCCAACTCTTGTGCAATTAGCAGGGACATCTTCAACTAGATCAGAGCCCCTTGAATTTTTCCAGGTGATTCATCACCTCTCTGGGCAATCTATTCCAGTGCTTTACCAGCCCTCATTGCAAAATACTTCTTTCTTATAAGTAATCTAAACCAACCACTTTTTAATTTATTTAAACAGTCAACTTCGAACTAAGCCTTCACCAAGGTAATTTTTCTTTCATTGCAGCTGCATTTCTGGCAACACAGAAAGTGTCAAAGGTGTTTCACACTCAACAGACTGTTCAATATGCTGCTTCCTAAGCCACATGGTCTGACAACAGCCTGACCAGTCCCTTGGAAGTCTCTGAACATTGAGGTTAGCAAAGCAGGCTAAATTCAGTTACAGACTGCTATCTATAATGGCATAGGGAGCAGAATTGCACTGAAAAGCTCCTCCAGGCTTCAGATTCAGTGGGATAGGAGTGAATTTCACACTCCCCTTGTCTCACAGTCACAGCAGGATCTCAGTCCTCTTTCTGTCCAATAATGGCTACTGATGAGAGTTAAAAACAAGGTGTGTACAGCATGATTATTAAAAAGCTATAAACAGAACAACAAAACTGGAAGAAAGAAAATTCAATGAAAGTTAAACACATGGCCACTGAACTGGTACATTCTAGCTTTAAAAAGAAAAGAAATAACATTGAAATCCCTTTCCAGATGTACTGGACCAAAAGACTGTCAAAGTCTGATGGGTAATCCACAGTCATATGTTCATTTTGAGATGGAAGAGAGGCATGTTTGGAAATGTGTTTTGAGCTGTCGAATAACCAACAGTTAAATAAAAATTGGGGAAATAATTATATGCCAATGAGCAAAATGGATTTATTCAGCAGTCCATATTTTTTCACTGGTTTAAAAATAACCACAAGATTGATCCAGGAATTATTCTTGAGACAGTTATAAGCTGCAAACACTCAATGTCATCCCACTAAGCTTTTAACAAGTCAAAAAAGTCTCACACATTTCACATGGCAGCTGAAATATTTCAATTGCAAAGGAAAACACTGTTAACATGGGTCAGGCCAGCTGAGCATGAAACTCTCAAGGAGTTTCTTAGTCAAATGCTTCTCAGGTAGGGTTGATCATCATGGACAAGCAATAATTTTTCAAATACTAAACTTCTACAGTATAATCTAAGCTTTAGGGTATGAATGCAGTCAGTTAACATCAAGGTATGGGTTAGACTTAATCAGAGAATTAGAATGGAAATCTCTCTGTTACAGTTTTCTGGTGAGGAACAAAGAAGACCAAGCAATGCTTATCTAGGACAGATCTTATGCACAGGTCACTCACTAGCAAAAATGTAAATCTGTACAAGCTTGACTCCTTACTCTCCTCCCCGACTAGCAGAGCATATGCCAATGGCAGTGATTAATTGGGCATTTGTCTTTTCTTTCTCCTTCACCTCTGCCAAGCCTTGAGAAATTTTGCTTGCTTTCATTCCGAGAGTGAGAAGCTGAAGGCACCTGAGGTTGTTGTCCCTGAGGTGGCATGAACAGGGGATTCAGCATAATTCCCATCCCTTTCTTCAAGCCCCTTCCCTCACAGAGGCCGATATCCCTCCTATTCCCTTATTCCATGAGTTTATTACATAAATTAACAGGCCTCAGACACAATTTTTCATCCCAGGATTACCCTTACCCAGAGTCCTTCCCATGGAAAGAACAACCCAGTCAAGATCCACACCCAATCTCATTCCTCAGGTGAACACATTCATTTTCTCAGGTACAGCAAAGGACTTCTAGCCATGGCTTATAATCTTCATGGCCTTTGAAACTCCTTCCTCCCAAGGAGAGAGTCCTCAGCATGAAGCCACAGCCAAGGAATGTTATCTCTGCTGGAGACACAAAATGGCAGGGGAAGAACATTCAAATGACCTGAGGGAGGAATTCAACTTCACAATGTTCTGGGAGACACTCACCTTGGGGACAGGAATCTGGGCTCTTGGTTACCACTCCTAGCACTGCTATGTACCCTCTGGGAAGGCTGTTAGAACCAGAATGGAAATGGACCTGTCCTGGAACAGAAACCTCAGATCAACATTTTGCTACATCACCAATACTGTAAACTTACTCAAAATACAATCTTCTTTATTTTCAACACTTAGTTTAAAAACACTTTTCATGATACCAGTGTTTTCCACAGGAAAGATATTCTGATTTTACCTAACTCACAAGTTTTTTCTCTGGCCTCATTCTACCCCAGAGTTTTCTCCAGCAGCTTATGGAAAAACCCTAAAAGTCACAACTTTTGCTGTCAAAGTCACGGCAGTGACAGTCACACTGATTCTGTTGTTGTTTTGTTATCTTCTATATAGAAGTTTTCCATTTCTGGTCAAGGGTGACTTATTTCTAAAAAAAGAAACATTTTCACACTTTAAATGCTTAAAACAAAATCCTTTTGTGTAAAAAGCTAGCCTGGAGAATTTAATCCTGTTGGCTGAATGAATCAGAGTCCTATCAATGCTTAGGTAATGAGGTAAAAAAAGAACCCCAAATTTGGTATTGGCTCCCAATTTCAGACATGCTTTTTAAAAGAGACACCGAGAAAGGAAGCTCTTACAGGTCTTCAGTTGCTATATGATAAAGGATGGAAGAATACACTTGGATATAAAGGAACTCTGACCCACACGTCCTTGAAGAGCCAGAGGGACAGCTGTTACAATCCAGAAGGAATACACGTTAGTCAATAGCTGTGCTACTGCCCTGAACACTTAGCAGAAAGTGCTGTGCTCTGTTAAGTGCTGGCTCCAGGGGCTCCAGCACAGTCCCTAACACGGCTCTGATGGTCCCTGCTGACCAGGTGACAAGGGCTCTGTGTGCATGCCAGGTGATGCTCTGCCCTGTTCCAACCATGGCACTTTGCAGAGCACAGTGAGGGAAGCACGTGTGGTGTGACCTTTCTGAGCTCAGCCCTGCCTTCACCCTTTCAGTGATCAGACACCAGTTCCAGCTCTGCAGAAACCTCAGTGTGAACCGTTCCCAACCAGCCACCTCCTAAACTAGGGGAATTAAAATCCAGGTTCCACTGAAATTATGGGTATAAGATGGCAGTTTGTTTCAGAATATCTCAGGATGCAAAAACACCCCCATAAATTCTTCAGCCATTTCAGGCCAAATAATCTTATTATTTGAATTGCTCTTCAGATTACATTGCCCTAAAACACTAGCTGAACCAGAAGAAAAAATTAGACTACAAACTTGTTTAAAAATTTGGCTTGAGTCTTCACTTGAGTATCCTCAAGACTCAGTGACAAATACCAAAACAATTGTTTATTCTTACCTCAGAAAACAGAAGAAACAGTGTTCCAGTAACTGAATTAGATGCACAGTGGTACATTAAGGTGAGAAGAAACTTGAATTTTATCTCTGCTAGAAAAAGAAGCCATCACTAATACCTTCTGGATGAAAATCTGACGTGTGAATCTGAGACTGTTCTTCAAATGCAAGTGCTAAAAGTAAAGGAAAATAAACCCAAATTGTCTAATCTTTCTTTCAAATGGGATCTTCTTTGACTTTTTATCTTCAAAAATTTAAATTCTGTTCCAGAAAAAAAGAAGGAAACTATTTGGAAGGAATGCCTCAGAAGATGATTTCATACTTAGATTCACTGGATTTTTCTCCAGAAGAAAGAACAAAAAACCCCATTAGTAAAAACCCTGTTCTTTCCTTCACCAGACATTCCCTGGTCTAAAATACCTTCTGTTTCAGACTGAGATAATTTCTCGGATTTCTTGGTCTAATGCCACATGAGTTCCTGTAATCCCTCTCCCATCTGGTACAGAAGTCATCAGGATCCACTTACATTCCTCAGCAAAACAAATATTATCCAAAAAATCCAGCACTTCACTAAAATGAAACATTTAAGATAAAACCCCTTTGCCTGAGAGCAAGGCATACAAATGAGGAGATTCATGGGCACCACAAAAGAAGCTAGAGCAGGACTCAGGAGTCTGGACTTCTTCGACCACCTGGTGTCCTCCTTCCCTTTGCAGCAGGTACTCCCACAAGTAGCTTCTTTTCCACATTTCTCACAGAAACCATAACACAAATGCTCATGTTTCCTGAAAAGGAGACAAAGTTTTGCTTGGTATAGAAATCATTAACAAAGCAAGTTTTGAAATTAGTTTTTTTCCCAAACATATAGTGAATAAGGGACAGCCAGAATGTAAAAAAACTATCTGCTCTAGGCACTTTCAGGAATGGATACTTTTCCCCAGAGCTCAAAACTGCAGGGCAGAGAGTCAGAATAAGATACTAAAAACAAACAGAAAAAAAGGACACAGGAATGTGGTGACTCACATAGGACAATTTAGGGAACCATACTACTGGGAGTGCCTGCATGTGGGTGCACACATACGCACACTTTGATAAAAATTAATTTCAATTAAAAAATATTTCCTAATATAGGGAACAGTCCTCATTGCTGAAGTTAACTGTACCATTACTGATCATTTATTCTGGCAGCTGTAATTTTAAACTCTCCATCCAACTGCTCAGCTCAGGAGAATGCTGGCCTACAGAAAAAGGTATTTTTTTGTTCTTTCAGAAGCATAAAGAGGTGTGATACTGTGAAGCTAGTTTTGCTGCAGTTAAACTCATAAAATGTAGCTGCATATTAACACAAATAAACAGTATTAAATGAATTATTGAGTTTGCTTTTTCTTGTTAAGCTTTTTCCAGTAGTCCCAAGTATTCTCCCCACCTTTTTCCCAAATAAAACAAAGAATAAGAACTAATGTCAGAGCTACACTCTGGCAACAAGAGGCACATGACTTCAAGGTTTAAACACTAGCAACAACTACACTTCTATCCAAACTAATTTATAGATGAAAACAAAGGAGTAGAATAGTGAAAAACCACAAAATCCAGACAGTGAAAAAAGAAATCTGGTTAGACCATCCAGTCCATTTTGCCAGCTCCATGAGTCAGAATGGCGTGTTGCTGATCAAGGAATGACTGGAACCATTACTTTTATAACTGGAATACAAGAAGTAATCCAATTTGATTCAGAGAAATCAAAGCAGCCTGTAGCAGATTCTGTCAGGCAGAGAGCATAGGTTTGTGATCTTTCAAGTATGTTTAAAATTGCACTACTTGTCCAGCTATACCATGAAGTTCAGTGTTGCAACTCTGCCAAGAACCAGCAGCTAATACTGAGGAAACAAATGAGACACCTCATCCAGCATCACAGCCACAGCCTAGCTTTAGAAATCAAGGAGGGAAAAATTCCTGTGCTCAAATAGCAAGATTTGCCATAGTTGTTCTGCTGTTATTAAATTTAAAAATTAAATCCAAAAGTCACTTCACCCATCTCAAACTTGTAGAGCTGAATGATGGCAAATTCGGATTTGGTATAATACACAGGAGAAATACTAAGTGCTTTTCAGCAAAAGCTGTTGATACAAACACAGTTTTATTATTCTTCCTGTCAGTTTCTCTTTCAGCCTTTGGTCCTTAGTAACAAATCACTTTTCTTAAGTCATGGAACCAAATTCTACTGTTCCATTTGGATTATCTATTTGTGTTAGGACAGTGAGAGCAGAAGTTAGTTTACAACACTGATCTTCACACATGCATTAAAAAGACACCTTTATTGTATTTTCTAAGGAAAGCTATTTCTATAACCAGGATTTGGTCTTCACTTTGAGAGAATTTTCTATATCCTTCATTTGGGCCACTTTTTAAAAGTCTGCCCAACACAGAACTGTTCTCTTCGAATCACAGAATCAATTAGATTGCAAAACACCTTTGAGATTATCAAGTCCAACAAACACCATCTTGTCAATTAGATCATGGCACTAAGTGCCACATCCAATCATTCCTTAAGCACCTCCAGGGATGATGATCCCCCCGTCTCCCTGGGTAGTCCATTCCAATGTCTAATCACCCTTTCTGTTAAGAATTTATTCCTTATATCTAACCTAAACATCCCCTTGCACAGCTGAAGACTGTGTCCTCTTGTCCTGTCACTGGTTGCCTGGGAGAAGAGACCAGTTGCCACCTGGCTACATCCTCCTTTCAGGGAGCTGTAGGGAGTGATAAGGTCACCTTTGAGCGTCTTCCTCTCCAGGCTAAACACCCCCAGCTCCCTCAGCCACTCCTGATAGGACTTGTGCTCCAGACCCTTCACCGGCTTTGTTGCCCTTCCTGGGACACCCTCAGTGTCCTCCCTGAACTGAGGCACCCTGAACTGGACACAGGACTTGAGACCTCACCAGTGCTGACAGCAGGGAAGGAATCACTTCCCTGGTCCTGCTGGCCCCACAGGTTCCTGATACAGGCTGTTGGCTTTCTTGGTCACCCAGGCACACAAATCAACATCCTGAATAGGCCAAAGTCTATCCTCTGCAGTTTAGGCTGTACCTTCTCCCTTTTCTTATTTCTTTCAGCACCTCTTGCTTCAGACCTCCCTGACCCTGATTTGGTGTGATGGGAACATGGCATGATGCACAGGGCGGCACCAGGCAAAACCGTGCAGCCTCAATTTTAGCCATGCACCAACTTGTTTTTATTTCACTTAAGAGAGCTCACTGAAGGCACAGCATGTTCAATACCATTGTAGCACTTTATAAACAAAACATCAACCGAAGGATCAACTACATAAACATCTTGTTAAATTTTCTGTCACTGTTTCCTTCTGATCTTATGATAACTGCATAACTTATTGCTAATACTAATTATTAGTCTTAACAGATTTGGCACGTACAATGATTTCTACATCCACTCTCTGGCGTTACTGTTTCCCTGCTTCCTGATCACCACTGACTTTGTGGTACCTAGAGAGCCTCCTTCTTTCTCCAGAGAATTTTGTAACCTCTTATCTGATCCCACAGCTTCTCTACATCCACCTAATTGGTCACCTCCAGACAGGAAACAGAATGTTGAATGGATACCATATTCTTCTGGACATGGAAACATCTCGTCATGTAGGGAGGATGCATCTCAGGCAGAATCAAAGAGAAGTGAAGCTAAAGAAGAGGAATTAAGCAATCTCTTTCTTTGTGGTGCAACAATTACAGCCACTGATCTGGTTTAATAGTTGTCTCATTAAAAGATTTACTACAGTCAAAACTCTGAATACTTAGAACTGCTTTTTTTTTAGAAAATTTAATGATTCATAATTATTTTTGTTTAAAAGAGGTAAGTCAGCATCCTTAACAACCAGGGTGTCAGCAAATTCCTAATTTTAGTTTTACAAATGCTGTTCCAAAAATATCTTCCAAAAAACTTTTGGCTCCAAGGTATAAGAAATATGTCCAGAGACAACTTGGCCTGAGATTTAATTTAGTTTCCAAAACTATGGGTTTTTGGATGCTTATAATGAGAGATAAATGTCATGGTTGAGGTTAACTGAAGTTAAAAAAGTCTACTACACCTTCACTGGTCTGGAGAAAAGGATGTTTGGTATATTTTAGAGAGAAGTATAAAAGCAGAATTTCTGAGGGTGAGCCTGTGAGCTAGTGCATGTCCTTCACATTTTATAGACAGCAAAGTATTCCCAAAAAGAGACCAATAGATTCCATAAGTTTATGGAATCTATAAGTTTACCATGTAGATTTATTTTGTACCTTTTGCAAAATAAAAATAAGTTTGATTAAACCAAAGAAGTATCCATACATAAAATTTTAATAATAACTAAACAAAAAAAGTTTCAAATTTTAGGTATTACTACTGTAGGAAAAGTCAGACTTCTCAAAACATCCTAGCCTATATTAGCTAACAGATTTGCATGATGCTTCAAACCCTCAGAATTCTTAGTATAAAGAACAAGGAAAGCTAGTGCTGTTTGTTTGTCTAGCATGAAATGGTTTTATATTCAAAAAACTGTGTTACACTCACCTACTGCTGTGCACTCACCCATAGCTCAAAACAGGAACCCAGAGCAGCAAGACTCAGCAGAATACAATGGATCTATGATGATTTCACTGGGCTATAGAGAACTGCTGAAATTTGATAAACCTGTGAAAAGTGAAGAGAAACTGAGCTACGGAACACTGGCTTCTCCCATAGTAAAGTGTCTCCCACATTTTGATCTTAAAACAGTGCCACTATTCCAGAGGGACATTTCACAACAGAATTGACACCTTACTCACCCTATGGTCCACCCTTCAGAAGTGATACTTAGCTAGCTAACTAGCTACTTAGTCCCCCTTAGCAGAGGGGCTCCTGCAGTAGTTAACATCCCAGTGTCACTGCCACATTCTTGTTCCCCAAAATGACAAAACACCATGCAGCCTGACATCAAAATACTGCTGGTAAATCAAGGATAGGATCACTATAAGTTTAATGTACCTACACATGTATTAACATGCTAGAAATTAGTTAAATTAATTAGTTTTTGCAGCCATATTTGATTGGATGAAAACTACTTCACTCTGACTTGCCCACTTAAGAAGTCTCTCAAGCAGTATTTGAAAATATACTGACAGATTGTTCCTTTACTTAACTTGTTATTCATTTTCAGTTTTCCTATCCTGGTTAAAAATTTAAAAGATTTTATTCTGCTTCTTGTAACTAAGAACTTAACTTCTTAGTTACACCTTAGTTAGCAAAGCACTGAAAAAAAAAATACCAGTGTGATGTTGCAGAGATTTATTAATATAATTAACATTCAAAGTTTTGCTAAAATCAAGAACTCAGCAAAGGACTATATAGATCTTCAATACATCACACAGAACTAACCAAGAGCACTTTATTTTCCAGGAAAGTACAAATTTGATGGGAAATGTACTGTATTAGACCAGAGTATTTTTTAAAAATCACAACACCTATTTTATTTTAGATTGGCTTGTACAGAAATTAGTGAAATTCATTTTCTGGAGCTATCTGACATGACTTAATTTCTAGCAGTTAACAAACCAATTTTCCTCTGAGGGAATGTACTGACTCCCATTCTCATCCACATATGACATCACAAGTGTTTTTCTGTCTGAACTGATGTGTGGGAGTCACATAAAAGAATGTGATTCATTAGAAAATTATTTGGTAAGAGAAGAATAGTTATAAGATTTTTTTTTCAGAAAGAATGTTTTTTCCCTTGGCCACCCCTCCAAGGCAGTGAAAATGGGAAAATCTGAGTGAGAAGTTAAAAAGTACCCTTCAGTAATTCAAGTCATGTGTATTTTTCAAACTTTGAAGTATAAAAATACCTTGTTGACATTGAAAATACTTCTACAGTGGTAAATTCCTGTCTTTTAAGAACCTTGATCCCCAGGAAAAGGCCTTAAAACATGAGGATTTTATATCAGCAAAGCTCAGCATGCAAATATCGGACTTCCTTGTACAGGGGTAAATTCTAAATCCTGCTTAGCTCTCATAATAGTCCCCTTCAATCTGAGAAATTTCTGTAGCATGCACCAGGGGAGTGTAATTATTACTCTCCTAGAAATTCTACTATTAATGTTTTCTGCTTATACTTTAATGTAAAGAACATTTCCTTACACACGCCACTACTCAATGATACAACTGCAGTTTTCTGTTGCTGAGATTAACCTATTTGTCTACAAATCAAAGAAGTCTTTTAAAGACATTTATCAACTAATTCCTGATTGTGCAAACCTAAGTCCATGGGGAACCAGGCAAGTGCAAAATATTCCCCTGGCAGAGGTCTTGGCCTCTTAAATTCATCTTTCCCAGGCTGGTGATTGCATGGAAAGCACCATGGAGAAAACAAAACCAAGCCATGCCAGAGAGCAAAAGCAGCTGAGAATCTTGAATTTCTATGTACCTTCTGTTCACAGTAATGATTTAAATCCAAGAAATTCGTGTTCTACTGATGTCTAACATTTTTGCAAAGTACGCTCATTGGTTTAACCACAAAGGGACATTCAATTCCCCATTCCAGCTCAGTAAAAACTTCTTACGTGGTCAAAAGGTACAGAACTCATTGAACTGTTTGTGGTCCCATTTTCCTCCCCACAATATGAATCTGGCCACATCAAAACAACCACATCCGTGTTGTAGTGACAACCCTCCTAACACTGAGATGTCGCTCATATACCACTAAGTCAAACCTGTCAAACTGTTCTATAACCACTAAGCTGAGACCAAATGACTTCACCAGTGGCCCCTGGGCTCTAACAAGCTGAAAATAACATTGATCTTAATCAGATCAGACACCAGCTTCTCTCAACTCTATCTCAAAGTCTATTTGATTTCATGCTTCATTATAAAATCAATTAATTGTTTCATTGCCTAGTCATTTTATGTGTTTCTTATGGAATATATTGTGTTGATATTCAAAAGATAGCAGGCACTCAGGATATTTTGTAGTAGCTACACACAGTAAGAATGGAGAACAGTATTATTTTTAAGAGATGCAGCACATGTAAACCAATGCCATGAATGAGTTCACCAGACCATCCAAAGCAGTGTGATCGATTGTACCAGCCAGGGGGCCTTTCCTGAGTGCCTAAAAGCCCTGCTTTCACAGGGCCTTCACAACCTGTGACAAGGAGACAAGTGTCATCTACAAATCCATCCATCCTCAGCATGTGCTTTGCTAGTGCACAAGCACTTCCCAGCACAAGAACTCAGTCTCCTCAGAGCTGAAAGCAGAAGCATCACCACTGCAGTGAGGTATTCTGGAAACTGAAACTAAGCATGAAACATTAATTAGTAATTAGAAATATTAATTAATTAATTAGTACAGACATTACAACATGCTGGACATGTGGAAGAGGTAGGCTACTATGAGGCTCTTTTGTAGCTGTGCAATAATGATTTCATTTTCCTTGCAACTCGTAAATGTCAGTGGATGTTTATGGAAAATGGAATAATTTACTCAAGCATGAGTTTCCTAATGAAGCTGATTTTAAAGGAAGTTATTTATAGTTTATTCTATCAAGCTTATCACTTACATCTAGAATCAGTAAAGCACTTAGCCATGATGCATTTAAGTCCAAGATGCAGCTCCATGAATATATAATTAGAAACATTCATTTCAGACAAATGGGATTCCAACATCAGCAATGAGGGAAAGAGCTTGTTAAGATTCAACCCTACAAAACTATGACTTTCCCCCTGCAGAGAGTACTTGCTAGAGATGTGGGCTGGGAAACTGCTTTTCTGTTTTTATATTAACTTTTGTCCTGAATGCCATGGACATATTCGAAGGAATAGTTTGCCTCAGCCTTCCTGATTAAGTGCTCCTATAAAAAAGTTTTGGGTTTTTTTTTTATATTGGATTTTATTGTGTATAGCATTATCCAACATTCCTTACACTTATTCCTTGATAATCTGCCACATTCTCTTCTTCTGTGATTTACAAATATTCTTTGGAAGTGGCACAATGACCTTGCCCTACTTTTGAGGTGTCAATAATTGACAGAAGCCTGTCTTGCAGATCTTTTGAAACTGTTCTTTTTTCATATCCAAGCTGTAGAAGTTGCAGTCAGAGCTGAGCTTCACCCAGAGCACAGAATCGTGCTTTTGACTCTGATCACTCTTTCAAAGAACATTCACCAGTACTTAAAAGAGGTAGATATGGAATAGCTTGCTGCCTACAGAACGACTTTTTCCCCCTTCTAATTCAGAGTAGATTTAGGTCTCCTCTCACATTATTATTTTGTTTACTTGATATGATGGCAGTTTTAATGGTTGAATAATTTCTAAATGCACAAACTGGGCCCTGTGTATAGGGCATGTCCAACCACACTTGGACACTCACAAAGGCATCCCACTGCCTTTGCCAGGCAGGACATTTCCTGCCAGTCAATCTGATCAGCCCCACGGACCTGGCTTCAGTCTGGCAAGTACCTTCCTGCCAATCAGAGCAATGGCTGGAACTACAAGTGACTGGTTGGGTTTCAACAAACCAAGTAATATTTACCTAGAACACAAGCATTCAAGGCAGAAATGTTAGTTTCAAATCAGCTTACAGTATCTTATGGTTTAGGTGTTCCTCTGTCTTTTACACAGAAGCAGCTTAAGTCCAAGGTGTTTCACATCCTCCCTGATAAGTCTGTCTGTTGGTCAGGATCTCATTTCTCTCCATTCCTGGAAAGTGATCCTGACATAAATGCTACATTTCTTGTAGCTTCTTCACCACTGCTCTGTTCTCCAGTGCCACCACAAGCCCCCAGAAGCTGCATTTACCTGCACGGCTTACCTGAGAGAAATTGCCTTAATCCAACCTGTCAGACCACTGAAAACCCCAAGTGTACAAGATGAGGTCACGTGGAGGAAAATGTCTTGCAGCAGATATGTCCCTGGCAATGATAGGAACACACTGCAGTGCCTGAGTGCTGCCTGCCTTCGAGGGACACCAGCTCACATCCAGCCTCTATTCTGACTCTCCAAGAGGCCTGATACGTTTGGGATGTTATCTAGAGCTCTACCTACCATGTAGGAGTGGTATGTCAGTAGTGGGAGGCAGGAACAGTGCAGTAAATGCTGTGAATTGTTGGAAAACACAGACTGAAAGAACTGGTCTTATTCTGAATACCTGAGGATAGATAAGGCAATTTGGCAAGTCCTTAGTTTCTGCAAGATGAAAACTATTCTGGAATGAGGATAAGTAAACACTTGAATTCACCAAATTACTGATAATTTCAATGGAGTTAGGAGGGATTAGTTAAGTGGGGGTTTTTATTTTTTTTAAATCTAGGTGCTACTAGAAGAAATTTTTATTTAAGTGTCAATTTCAAATATTTCTCTGAGGCATAGAGGTCTATCATACCTGGATTACTTATTCAGCACTCTTTGCTCTCTTTGCTTGATCAATAAAAATAAGTTAAAATATTTCTTCTGGTAAATCTATTTACAACACCACTTTCATGAAATTTCCTCAAGCTAAATATACACAGCACTCATAAGCTGAGAATCACATTTCCTCATGTGTATCATCCATAATAATGCGAAACTTTGTTTCCAGGCTCCTGCCCTCACTATTTTGGAATCAAAGAATGATTCAGGACTCACTAAATAACTCTCCCATCCTGTGACTGGGAAGAGAGTCATCAATTTCAGACGGAGAAAAGGCCACTTTCAGGACTGTGCCCCAATAGGGAAGAGGAGAAAAAAGAAGCTATGAATCATAATGTCAGTGATTTTAACATCAATGAACTGTCTTCTCTATTAAATTTATGAAAAATTAACATCATCATTTGGCACTGCAAGGATGTAATATAAGAATAAATGGGTTTAAGTGTAACTTAATAATGAAGAGGCCGTATTGTTTCCACATTTCTGTTGTGTAGTATTCAAAAGTCTTATGTTGAGTGCTGGGAGCTCATATCAAGTATTACAGAAAAAGAGATTGTACAATACCTTCCTGGAATAAGATTGTTACTTCCAGTGAGTGTGAGTGTGCCTTCACCAGCTCCAGTCACAGTTCTGGACAACCCAGCATAGGAAAGATGTGGATTTATTCGAGTAGGACCAGCCCAAGGCCACAAAGGCATCTAAAGGACTGGAACATCTGCCACATGTGGAAAGGATGAAAGAGCTGGGACTCTTCAGCCTGGAGAAAAAACAGTGGATATACAGCAAAATTAATGAAATTCTGTCTTCTGTATTCCATCAAGGATACACCATTTAAACTGTGAAGGTAGTAAAACACAGAAACAGGTTGTGAAGCTATTAAAAATCCCGAGCTGCCCCTCATACATAGTCCTGAGCTGTCCCTGCTTAAGCAGTGGCTTGACTGGTAGATGTCAAGAGATCTCTTCCAAACTAAACTCCTCTACCACGAACACTGCTGCGTAATCTGCAGCAGCAACACTATAAAGTCATTTTATTACTGCTGTGTTCCTGCACAAGTGACATAATTTTTGGATGGTCTGTAGTTTTCATTGGACTACAAGTAACTCCAAATAGTTCCAATTGATTATCCTCTAGTTGGGGATAACATGAGAAAATAAGGTCAAAGATAGCTTCAGCAATGGAACAAACATGTCAGCTGCTTTAGTGGTCAGCTAAAGTATTTGCAACCAAAGTCATACAAAGGGCAAATCCTCTTTCCAATAACTTGCTGGGCTAAAAGAGATAATCTTTGCATTGCCTGTGATTGCTTTCCATACAGTTCTGTGCCTAGGAGTAGAAGGATCTATGTAAAATAAATCTTGAGAGAAAGTATAAACTTTGAGTATGTGTACTAAAATTTGCCACCATTATTTTACCCCCTAAGAATGAAAATAAATGCATTCCTGAGCCACTGAGTAACTAAATCAACAAATGATTTTCTGAAGGTGACAAAATTTTAGCTTGCTTTCAAACACTAACATGCACACACAGCTACTTCCAGGTAAACTCTTACTGTACTTTTACTCCAGAGCACTGTGCTGTGTCTCAAGTAGGGTCCTTGAAACCTTTTTATCAGAAGGCAACTAACCCATCTTATTGGAAAGAGAAATGTCACTTTTCAGCTTCTACTGGGGATAGAAACCTCCTCAGACAACTCAGAAAAGAGGGATCCTTACCTCACTAGCTGGATTTCATAATCTGTGGACTCTTCCCATCTCCTTTGTCATCAGAATAATGTTTGATTATGATAAGAGATCAGCAGTACAAGGTGTAGGCAGAAAACAGAGTTCCTCTTGCTTTTATAGCAATTTTCTGAAATGAATATATATCTTTAATATCAGCTACTTCCTCTACTTCAGCTAGTAACTCATCACCTTCCAAAAATTTGTAAAGTATCATATGTCAAGAACACAAAGCTACTTTCATTTCTTTAATATTGTGGTAAAAAAGGTCAGAACTCTCCAGTGATTCTGCTATTCCTTTAGAGGAAAAAACAGCAATGTATTACTGGAAGCCTGTATACAAGCAGAGTTTAAAAAGTGAAGGGACTTAACAAATTTAGCAAAATCTAAACAAAAGTAGAAATTTCAAAACAGACAATACTCAGCAGGGAATATGTTACTATGGAGGAGATGTACACAGCGTGGTGAACACATTCTGTAATGTTTTCTGTATGTATTTTGCAATGATAAAGAGAGAGTCTTCACCATTTGAGGAGACTCCAGGTTTTCACAAAAGGCACAGAAGGAAGTGCTACAGCATCCTGTCCTGTTGGGAAACACAGCAATGTGGAGAATGGGATAAGGGGGAAATGTCATCTGAAAAGAGACAGAAGTACCCAAGCCCTGGGTCTCTCTCTCAGGCAAACACCTACATCCCTGCCTGCACACAGGCCAGGGTCATCTCTCAAATGCCTCAGCTTTCACTTAGCCACAGCTGGAGACTGTGACTCCACAACTCCAGCCACCCCTTCCAGGAGGGATCTGTCTGAGCTACTGCCATTGCTGTGTGAGGGAAAGAAGCAGCCCTTGCTATGTTAAGACCAGCTGGCAGAATGAGAGGAGTGTGGAACAAGTTGGCTTGGGTAACTTCTGACAAATTCAGGAGACTACCTGGATGAGTAAAAACTCCCTGATCACTCATTCAGACAGGTCATGAGATTGGGAAAAAGGTGAGACAGCTGCCTGCCGGCAACCTGTCAGACTGACAGTGCAACATTTGGAGTTGGACCAATGCGTCTTCTTTATCTTTAGGTACAAAAACAAGGCTGATGCAAACCTACATCTGACATTCAACCCCACCCCAACAACCCAGCCAGCTCCTCCAGGCTGCTCCTCTCTTCCTGCACTCTCTGAATCAGTGGAAACAAAAGGGAACGTTGCCTGGACAAGTGAATCTTGTCATGATGATTCCCAGAAAAGCTCAACAATGGAACAGAAAACCTATGGATACTTCACTTATGGATACTTCATCTTGTCCCTCTTTCTTGTCTCAACTTAGCTCTTACCAGTTTCTCATTGCACCCCTGCAGAAGTGCAGTGATTATTTAACACATAGAGACTGGGGGAATTCTCTATTGCTCATGGGCACTCACAATTTTGATGCTTGGCATAAAATAGAATGTCAAATGATGTGCCCGCAGAAAAATATCACTAGATAGGTCACAACAGCACAACAGTTTGCAGGTAAGAAATAATCTTAGCTATAGGAACAGTAAAATAAAAAAAAAAACACCGTGGAGAAAAGGACAACTTACACAGGTACCTAAAACTCTTGGAAAAAGTAATCTTTGTTTGCTAAGAAAAACATTTACTGATGAAGATTACAAAAAGTATTTTGGATAAATGTCAAAAAACTTGTAGTCCAAGAAACTTATGTCTTCCTACAATTTTATGAGGATAGACAGAATAGTCCAAAGTAAGTATTTTACTTCAGTATCCAAAGATTTTTTTTTCCTTTCTGCATTAGACCATGACAAAAATATCAAAGCCTACAATAGTACAGAGCTTGGTCTTTTTACTCTGTGCACTTCCAATTTTTGTTTTGTTTTTCACTCTCCTAGCAAAGCACTTGCACTTAAACCCAGAAACTTTTCTGTTGAAGTGCAATTTTAAAACAACAAAAAAGTTCTATAAATTCAATGACAAAATATGTATATATCCTTTACAGTGTCACAGTCAGCATTTGCTGGATGGATGAAGTCAGTTACGTGGCAGCATCTGTCAAAAGTTGGAGTCTCTCTGCTAATTTTAACCCCTGAAAGTCTGCAGAAAAGAGCAATTTCACGATTATAAGCCGAACCTGATTATAAGCCACACTTCGGGTTCGGATCAAAATTTTAGTCAAAATGGTGCAGCTTATAATTGTGAAATTACTGGCTGTTTGAAAGTCTTAATGTCTCTCAGAGACTGTTATGCCATCTATATCTCCTGGAAAGAACATTGGAAAGAGAAGGGTGGGCAGAAATAAATGTTTTCACAGTATTATGACTGACAGAGTACCAAGAAATCCAAACCAGAAACCTCTTGGGAACAACTCACCAGACAGGAATCTTGATCATTTCAGGCTTCCCTTGATGAGGCAATATAAGTACTGATACTGTCCTTGAAAGTCCCATCTCTGGAAAGTTGGAGGCATTTCACATTACCTTCTCTCATGCTGAGAAGAAAAGAAGGCAAATTCAGGAATCCTGACAGAGGAAGCTCTGGTCTTCATATGAATTAAATCTCAAATCACTGAAATTGATGAATAATTTTGCACTGGTAGAAAACAGAAATTCAACTGGTTTTATATCAGTTCATTTTACCCTGAAGATACTTCCTCCAGCTATGACACTTGGCTCTGTGGCATCTCTGCCACTTTAGAAACTGTATAATTATGAGTAAATACCTCTGGTTGCTTGCTGCTGATGGGCACATCTTGTCTACCCAATGTATCAGGCATCATGTATCATAACATCTCCAAATATCTCCTTAAGCTAAAATGACCATGTTTCTAGAAAAGACAGTATTTTTTTCCATTTTGTCTCTACAGAAGCAATGTGAAGAGACAGTGCTCTTTTGCTCTGTTCTTTCATATTGACCAACGTGTCTGGTTATCAGAGTTGGAACATGGAGCACAGCTGCTCCTGGGAACTGGATTTTGATCCAGATAACCCTTCCAGAACATGCTGCCATGGCTATTTGAGGCTCTCTGGCACCTGAGAAAAAGGAAAATGGCAAACACCCCTCCATTCTCTGGTGCTGCAAGAGGAGAGTCAGAAGCCAAATGCAATCCCTGTTGCTCTCCCAACTGATTCTCATTCTAATTGTGCCTGGTTGTTGTTAATTTTGAATTAAAATCATAGTTTACATCTGCCTAACATCAACCAAATGCTAGCTCCCTCCCCATTCTGCTGCACTTCAAGCCACTAAACAAAAGACACTGCTCTGTTCTCTGGGCCTGCAACTATTTTAGAGAAGCCAAGACAGAGATAAAAAAATAAAATATTTATAACTATCTTTAGAAATGCCCCTAGCTCTATGCTTCTTTTCTTCCTATGGGCAAACTAGGATTGCAGCTGCCTGCCGCACACAAATACCCGGGGATTGCACCCTGAGCTTCAAGCCACTGGAAGCAAGCACCCTTAAAGACATGCCTGCAGGTCTGAACACAGCATCCTCCCAGAAAAGGATGTGAAGGAAAGCCTGAGGCCAAGGATTGCGCTGCCAGTTCAAGGGTTGCACCATGGGGCAGGCCAGCACATGTCTGCTGAAGTCCCTAAGAGCCCCAGCTAGACAGAAGTGTCACCTCATGCTGCATGTGTCTCATGCACAGCACAGTCACATCATCTGGCAACACAGGGGTGGAGCTACACTTGTCTACGAGCCTCAGAAACCACCAGAGACGTGAAAGGAGCAAAGAACACAGGAGACTAAACTGCTCTTACCTACCTACCTACTTTGCTTTTTCCACAGCCAGTATGAATTCAGACAAAGAACATCTGAGTAACTTCTGCTTAAGCACCTCAGAGTATTGCGTAATTCAGGGAGGAGAAAGAACAGCTAACAATCCAAATATGAGATTATTTTTATTTTGAGAAGCAGAACTTGCAGAGTCCTTTTCTCCATAAGCACAAAAGAACAAATAAATAATTTTCTTGCTCATAAATTCAAGGCAATTTTCTATTCTGTTAATCTTGTAATGACTTCCACACTCCAGCTTCTCCAGCTTTTGAGCTCAAATATGTGTCTGGTGCATAAAGATTTACCTCATCTTCCTCTTGTCTCTGCAATCAATTCCAAGAACTACCTCAGTCCATTGGTGTTAATTCTTCCTGAAAATTTCTCTTTTATCAAAAGAATCCAGTGTTTTGGCTAGACAAGTTTTCACGTGGTATTTTATATATTTTTTTTTTTTTTTTTTAATGTATCTTATACTTTCTCTAACCTCCTTCATGATACCAATACACTGGGGACACAGTGAGTTTCAGAGGTGGGCTGGCTGTGGAACTGGCTAAGTTCTGTCATCTGGACAAAAATACAAGCATTCCATTAGTAAATTTATGTTGGATTTACCAGTACTGGTTTCCATTGTGATTAGAGCAGTTGGTGCTGGAAAGTCACTGCTGTAACCATGAGGTAACAGCATTAAGGCTTAGGCATTCTCCCACTCACTTTGACCAGCCTCATACTTCTGGAAACAAAAAACTTTTCCTACAGTAATAATTCAGAAAAGATAAATAATAACAACAAACCAAAAAACCAACAAAACCCCCAAAGATGCTCCCCAAAAGAACTAAAAGGAAAAAAAATCACAAACAAAACCAACCCAACCAGCCAAAATCACCCAAACCCAACCAAGTTTTTTAACCACGTTCTTCTTAATTCACTTTAGTTTTCTTGAAAGCAATGGTGATATCTAATGATTCTTTTTGTGGAACCACCAAGGATGGCATTGGGTTTTTTTTTTTAAACAAGTCTCAAATTTCAAAATGTTGAGGTGAATGATTTTTCCTCCTTCATGCCTCCAAGTGCATATCTGTAAACAGGTCCTGTGCCTGCTCAGGCACAGCCACAGCTCCCTGGGGGCTTCCTAGAGGGGCCATCCAGTATTTTTACATGAGATGAAGGGGTTTCATATTCTTAGTAACACTTCCCTTTAAAAGCTTTTATTTGCTTGTTAAGTAACACATTTGTCTAATGTTATCCCTGCTGAAACTGATGTGGATGGAACCAGGCAGACAGCACATGTTACATTACATTATGAGTCTTAACATTTCACTAATTGCATTGACCTACTTCTGTGAATCACAGATTATTCTGCTCATAAAGCACATCTGATTCCCTTACGTAGCTGTTCATGCAACGTGATACAATTGCAAGGGCCCACAAGGGAGGGGAACCTCGTGATTTGTCTATCCTATGTAAGCAGACAGCATCTCCAGTATTTCCATCTTCGACCAGATGAACAAAATGAGGACAAAGCTCTCTTATCTTCTGCAAGTTGTACAGTTACTTATTTATTAACTTTTCCTTCCCTTTTAAACAGAGATATCAAAATGTTAATTGAAGTTAGAAAAGCAGCTGATCGGCTCTGACTTGGCCATGTGGTTTTTCATTTCCATGACAAATTTCTGCAGGATGTAATGGGAAACAAAGCTTCAGTACAGAGACCTCAAATGGGTGGAGGGTCAGCCATCAGCTGACTCACCAAGGACCTACATTCAGTGTCTCTGTGATGAACTGCATCTTCTGAACAGAAGAATACTCTGGATATTCATCAAGAATTTTTACTCGTCACGTATGCATGTCATTCCCTATGAGCTGAGAAGAGCTCATAGAGCTTAGCTCCACTGCTAAGGCAGAAAAGCTACTAAGATAAATGCATTTTTTAGGGTAACTGGCTTTTTAAACCTTGGCCAGTTTCTCATACATAGAAGTGCTAAGATAAAGGAAATAGTCTGCAAGATAGCTCAGGACTGAGCATTACTTGCATGAAATGCTGAGGCAAACACACTAGAAAAGGTAATTCCAAATACTCCAACTAAATGAGCCATTATGGTCCTACCCAAAATCCCAATGGCAAAACCAGCCCCTGAGATGAGAACCCACGGTTCCTTATGCCAGCTTCACTGGACTTTGGATCAGGGTATTTCACATTAAAAAAAACCCACCTGTAGCTGTGAACCTTCCTACTTATGAATAAAGCCAAGAGACCACTTCTGAACTTGAAGAACTGTGTGTAACAGACAGCTCCTTACGGCTCTCGATGTAGTTACTTGAAGATGAATCTTTCAGCTGATGCTTTTCACTGTACATACAAAAGCTCCCTGCTGCCAGGAACAGAGGGCAAAAAAGTTATCAGCTAAAATTAAAACCCCAAAATTGCAGGCTTGTCTGTAGTTGATTGCTTCTCTAAGCTGCTCTGCTTCAAAAGCAAATCTCATTATTGCTCGTGTAATGATCTCATTGATTACTAAGCATGGCCTTTTACCAGAGCTACAGTAACACTGGAAGGATATTTGAGTAAGAATGGATAATTTGTATTAAATGCATTTTTGACTCTTCTGCATATTTTAAGCAAAATATCATAAAAAATGTAATGGGATATGCACGAGCAGAGCAAGCTGCACGTGTAGAAACGTGCTTATATTGACACAGATGGTGTTTTCAAATACACTAAACTTTTCTATTTCAAATTAGAAAAAAAAGCAATACAAATATTAAGCTTTAAATATATCAACTTTTCAAACAATGCCCTGCAGCATTTCTTTGGTCAAAAGTGTTTGTAAACTTAAGCTGCAAAAGTCCAACATAGGTCTTTCTGGACGTGTACATTTCTGGCTGAATTTACTGCTTGCTAAAAGAGAAGGCAAATTGCTGAGCTCTATTACATATAAACAGAAAAGACTTTGCTTCATTTGCAAGTCTAGCATTTTGCAGGCCTAAATATCCCTCCTTAAGTGGCTTAAAAAAGCAAACAAGGCAGAGGTAGGTGAGGAAATTACTAAAGGAATGAACACGATGATTATATCTAAGTTTACAGTGAAACTTCTGACTTAAGTGGATTCATTCTGTTGAACACAAAAGTAGGTGGACTAACTGCAGGTTCCTAGTTTTGATAAGATGCCCATGTTTTGTGAAGTTCAAAAGTCAACTCACCATAAAAAATGGTTGGAATTTGCATCCCAGGAAAAAAAAGCTGCACTGTGGTCATGTGCTTACTCTCATTTCAGCTCTGGGGAGCTGGCCTCTTACTGTTCCCAAAGCAACATGGCAGGAATCGTGGCTGTTTCTCCTGGCACATACAGTAAGCAAGCTAGCTCACCTCAGAGACCTGCAACAGAATACAGGCAACTTCATGAGATGCTAGGTTTTGTTTCAAACCTTCTGCTTAAATATCAGTTCCCAGGTGCAAGGTGGAGCAGCAGCTGGGACAGAAGAGGTGGGGAAGGTCTGGCCCCAAGTCAATAGGCAGAGTGATCCCTCAACACTTAGGGGTCACAGGGCAGGAGATCTGTCTGGAGTACTGATCCCCTAATAGCCTGTGAATGCCCTAAAAGGGACATCTGCTGAAATAAATCTTGGATTTAAATTTAATCCATGTGAGTTCTTCTGCATTTAACTAGGGCTTTCAAACCATGAGGAGAGCCCTCATGCTGGCCAAGAAAGGAAATGTGTCATTGACTTAATGTGCTCACTTCCCTGTATAAAACACACAGAAAACATCCTATCACTGACTTGGTGACTTCCCACAATTGACAGTTATATGCCTGCAGAGCTGTCCATGGGGCTCAGCTGACCATGAGAAGTCTGGATGTTGCTCCATGAACAAAAGACTGCAACTTCTGCCATTAAAGTGCCCCTGCTGCCGTTCCTGAGAAAGGTGTTGGACATGAATGGATGTCTCTGCACCCAGGTATTATACATGCTTCATTTAATACATCGTGATCTTGACTGGTTTGCTCTCCCATCAATGAAGTTCCCAGAAGTTGGACAGAGGTGAAAGATGCTTTAGGCAAAGAGCCTCATGTAACAGATTGGTACACGGTCCCAGCCTGACTGCTTTATCAAGCGGTTCAGCCAATTTTTCATGCCAACATCAGCAGTTGCAGGCCAAAAGGGCAACAGAAATGGAGAGCTTAATCTATAAGAAATCATCAGCAAATGAAACCAAAGTTAGATCAGGTCAGTGCATTACTAACTTCACTATTGTGGAATTGTATGCACAAATCACTTCTCATTTTAGAAAGCAGAGGAATTTATTTGATAATTCACATGCATTGAGCCAAATTTGGCAGAAGGAAAGAATTACTTTTTCTTTAGGAGAGCCTACTTCCTGATCATGTAACGAGTTTGAGTAACATAACAGGTGCTCCTGAGTACAGCCCCTGTAAATCCCACTGTTTGCATACCCACACTCCTGCCAGACCCTAAGGTGCTCAGAGCAGCAGTGAGGGGAGGGAATAATGCCTGCCCGTGATGCATGGCCCGAGTGCAACTTCCACTTTATAGGGACTGAGTTACCCATTCAAAACAGAAAGTGAAAAATTTGGTCCCAGCACACTCCTGTCACAGATAGGAAATCTATTCTCCCTGATCTGCATTAAAAATTTCATATAGCAAAGGGAAAAAGTGAGTTTCGGTACCTTGTCAGTCATTGAAGGTATAATTGTAGCACAAAGGAGTACTTGTGTTTCATGCCAACTCAATGAATGGAACTCTTGGAGGACAGGTACAGTTTTAACTTATTAAATTGCTCATAGAGAAGAGAAAGGTTAGGTTAATACCTCAGTTGATACCTCAGTGCCTGTCTTTATTATTATTATATAGATTCAAATGGCACTTCATCATTTTTATTTACTTTGAATGCAAGCCAAGGAATTCCAGCATCCGGTATGCTCTGCCAGCCCCAAGACAGCATACTTGCTTGTTATCAGAATGATGCAGATACCGTGTGTGTGTGTGAGACGGGGGAGGAGGACAGTCATGCAGGCGGTGATGGGGAGGGAGCGGCTTGCATATTAGCAGCCCGTGCTGGAGCGGGACAGCCTTCTCGGGGTCGGCACTCGGAGGCACTGCCGCGCAGCGAGGAAAGGACCGCGGACCGCCGCGCCGGAGTGAGTTGTGTTTCGCCTTTGCTACCGCTGCAGCCGGGCTCCTCTCTTTCCCCTTGCTTCTTCTGATCCTACTCTGCCCTCCCTAGGCTAGCGCTGCGGTGGCTGTGCGGGAGGTTATAGTCTGTCCAACTGTGCTGCGTGTAGAGCAAGTCCTGAGAGCGTTGAATTTTTAGGGATTTGTTGGGTTTATTCAGCCTGACTGTCCGAGTGGTGCTACCGGCAGAGCGGAGCTCCGTGCGGTGGCAGCAAGTGTAACTCAACTATCCCACCTACGCACCTTCTTTGCTGCTTACAGACATCCTTAAACTGGGCCTGCGGCACTTAGGACATCTGTACAATCACATGCACGGCTAAAACCAGGCTTTACTCAAAACTGTGGGCTGCTTTTCCAGAGGCAAACAGGCAGATCGCTGGCCTATTGTAGATGCAATTCCATTCCTCATCAGTGCCTTGCGCAGTCAATGCTGAGCTACTTTGATAACCAGGCTATGCTCAGGGTACTTGCCAAAGAAAAGACAACCTCATCAGGAAAGAAATCGGAGTGAGGAGGTTCTGGGCATTCTGCAGGGAGTTTTCAGTAAGTGAAACCCATTTCAAACCAATATGCCATTAGATGTAAAGGCTGATTAAAATGCCTTCACTTACATAACCAAGCTAAATCTAGGCTAGTGTCAGAGAAATTAGATTAATTTTGAGCAGCATCAACCAATTTTTCTAGGTCATTTTTCTGCACTGTTCATTTTTCAAATTCCTGTGTTCTAAACCAATGGATTAACACACTCTGGTCCTAATTCCTACTGTCATTTTATTGACAAAAAACGTCCTGCATCTGCTTCCACTTACTCCTTATCAAAAGTCAAAGGTTTATTTGTTATTTGTCTTCTACTTCAAAATGATAGCCTAAATAGCCATTGAGGACTTCTTTTTCTTTTATTCTAACTGCTGTCATTCTCCTGTAAACATAATCCTCCCACACACATTTTGTTAAAAGCCCTTTCTTGTTCCCTGTTCATTTCAGACTATCCAAGCAAACAAACCGTAGCTATAAAGTATATTTCCTGGGCTTCTGTATTCTTTACAACTGTTTGTAAACACTAGTATTTTTGTACTCAAAACTTGCAACGTTTTTAAAGACAAAAAGACACGGAGGTCTTTTTAAAGTTTACTTTTGTTCATTCTTTTGTTTTCTTTAATCCAAAATAGACTCTACCTTTCCCTAAAAATGCACACATTGTGTAAATTACTCCCTGCTGCAGAGGCATAGTCACACAGTTAAATCTATTTGTATAGAAATAAGATGGAAGCTCTCCAAATTTTAAGCTGAAAGTATACACAAAGTAATTCTTAAGAGTGCACAAGCAAGCATGTTAGCCAGCACAGCACGGTCCTGTACCACTGCCCAACACTGTGCTCTGCTACTCCAAGGGTATGCTCACAACATTTTTCATTGCTGCCTGTCCCACACAACCCTCTCCTGAGCAGCTGGAAAGCAGAAGCTGTTGAAGTTGGTGCTCATTTTCAAAACAACTTTAATTGAAATTTCACCAGAAAGTAATTACAGTAATTTCACGATTACAAGCCGCACTGACTATAAGCCGCATTCTCTGGCTGTCGGCAACATTTTGTTCTTTGCCCATACACAAGCCGCACCCAATTATAAGCCGCTCTGTCGTTCGCAGCGAGGACCCGCGTGTAACTTTCACAAAGTGGCCAATTAGTAACAGAATCGTGGGAACACAGCGTTTACTGGCTTGGGGCCGTGCGGGCTCGGCTCAGCTCCCGCTCCCCCACCACGGAGCTGCCCCGGCCCGGTTTGGCTCCCCCTCCCCCGCTAGAGAGTTGCCCTGGCCCGGCTCAGCTCCCCCTCTCCAGCTGGGGAATGGACCCAGCTCGGCTCTGCTCCCCCTCTCCTGCCTCGGAGCTGCCCTGGCTCGGGGCTGCTGCGTGCTCACGTTTCTGGTTGGCAAATTTCTGAATTTTTTTTCATATATTAGCCACTCCCAAATACAAGCTGCACTTCCGGGTATGGAGCAAAACTTAAGTCAAAATGGTGCGGCTTGTAATCATGAAATTACTGTACACTGCCCAGGAGCCACTGACATGGCTGGCGTTGGGCTAGCAGGGGGCATGCCCTGCCACAGAAAGCTGTGTTTACTCACACTGCTGGAGACTTATCATAGATGCTGCAAACATCAAACAGGTGATATTTTTTTTTACCCTTTTGACAGTTAATCCAAGAAAATGCGAGAAAAAAGAAAGAGAGGGGAAATCAGCCAAATCTCACATACACATTTCAAAGTGACACCACTTTGAAGAACCTTGTCTAATCTCAAGTCAATCTGCTACAACTCCCACAAAACAAGCTACAACAGTTAACTGGGAAAAACTGAAACCTCTACTTTTGAATCTCTTTACAAGTAACTAAAAATATTGCTGGAATGACTTAGTAAAGAATAAGCATGAGGTGGAAAAAGAGAGAAAACAAGGACGTTCAGTGACACCAGATAAAGTGTACTAGGCTTTGTATTTGTGGCAGATGCAAAGAGGGAAGGCAAACAAAGTTTTAACCTGTCTCACAAGTTTAGTTTAGTTGACATGTGACAAAAAAGAATGTGTGGTGTGTAACTGTATGTCTCAGCCAAAGGACAATTTTTCGGTGCCAGGCACACAGCAATCGGGATTGTCCCAGAGCCAGACTAGCTGGGGTTTCCATGGGAAATTGGCAGCAAACTGCCTCTCAGAAAGTACTTCCTACATAAGGGTAGGAACACACTGGTTAGGGTTTTACGTACCAAGCAGTCTGTGACTCAAGTCCTGCGTGTTTCTAACTTGCTATCAAATCTGTGTGGTCCCAGGCTCCTGGTTGGGTGTTGCTCAGAGCTGTAGGTCCACTGGCACACTCAAGGAGACTGGCAATGCCTGACGAGCACTTTAGCAAGGTTCTGGGTCTCCTGAGGCTCACTCTGGCTAAGAAAATAATTTCAAAATATCCGAAATTACTTGAGATCTGTGCCCCAGCCCACTGGACTGATGCCTCCCAGGCACAGCGGTCTGTGCCAGGTACTGCAGGGCAGAGCAGGACACCAGGAATTTGTGACCAGGACACATCGTGGCTGGTACTGGAGAGCTTCACAAAGTGAATAAAAGCCTTTCCCAGTCAAACCTGTACCTGCTACAGGAATCATATACAGTGCTTAAAAGCCTGTCCAGTTCTTTCATGCCTATAATTTTGGGCCTAAGTTCTTCACAAATTATACAGTAGATTCACAATATGCAACAGGTCAAGAGCAAAATAGTTTAGACAAGCAGGGGGAAGGGTTTGGTGGTTGTACTCCCCCTTGCACATACACACACACACACACACATCCACACACATCTGGGATAGAAAAAAGGACCAATTTTCACATCCAAGGAAAGATGTTAGGTGGCCAAGACAGTTGTTATAAAAATTACAGTGCTGGACAAGCTTAAGAGGTTAGAAAATGGACACGATTCATCCTGGCAAAAGCAGCTGGCTTTGGAGAGCCAACTAAGCAATACAGAGCGGCGCTGCTCACAGCTGAGCTCTGAGCTTTGTAATGAGGTCATGCTGATTCATCCGAGAGTGCAGAGAGGGACGCAAGGCATTTTAAAGGACTGACATGGGGTTGGCAAGCAATAAAATTATTTAGGCTAATTTTCTACCACAAAATGCTTCTGGGAATTCTTAATATATCTGATGTGGAAATAAAAGACTTAAGTGTTTTTTCCTGAGAAATTATCCTAAACACTCCTGTCCCTGCGATCTCTTGCAATTTTATTTACCGGTATTTCATGGTCTTGGGTGTGCAATTTATTAATCTAAAAGAAGCTGCACTAAACTATTTCAAGTTATCTACATAAAACTGGGACCAAGTAGATGCAAACCCAAATCTTGAGAGACAGAAAATAAAGTTACCATGGATGCTCAGGCCCTAAAGGGAAGGGTGTGGCAAGCCAGGCAGACTGAGGACACGCTGATGAGGTGACTGAGCAAAGCCCTGTCCATCACCATTTCCCTGCCTCCTTAATCCTGTTGACATGTGAGAGATCCCTCATTCGCTTCAGTTCAAACAAACGGGGTGAGCTTCAGATATCTGACTTAATTATGATCAGTTTGACTGCAGTTGCCTGAGGGGCAATCACAAATTCAGCTCAGGGATACCCAGTAGGGGCTCTGACATTCTCCTTCTACAGGTCTTGACAGTGAACATCCATTCACTGCCCACTTACACTGGACTCCCACTTTTTAAAAAAATCCCCTTTCATATAGTTCTTATCTTCTTCTTCTTTCAGTGATATATTGTGGTTATTTTTCTAAAAAAAAATTAGCAAAGAAAAAGTGGGGTTTTTTTCCTGTGTTCTTCAAGGATTTTTTTGAGTTCTGATTTTCCACATCAGCAAAACAAGCCTGAAGCTTTCTCAGAGAGATAATTGCTTAAAGGTCTCCTACAGCTCCATTTTTTTTTTTTTAAGCCCACGTATTGACAGATCAGGCTTTTTTCAGACAGTAGGGTTTTACTCATCAGGTCACTTGAAATGCTTATAACCGTTAGTACTATTCATTATTCTCACAGTAATGCCTTAAAACCTCTCCTCCTTTTAGGATGCTGATTTCCCCTGTAGGTCACAAATACACAAGTAAGCAGCACACTAGGTGCATGCACATGCAAAATCCCTCTAAAAAAGATTTTAAACCTATACTATGCTCTAAGTTATCCAGGTATCTAGCCTTGAAAATCATGCTAAGAACTATTGATTATATTGGGAATTTGTTACTTCAAAACTTGACCTTACATAAAATCTCATAAACATTTACTTCAGATAGGTTGCATATTAAAGAGTAAAGGATGCACAGATTTTTTCTCTTTTCTCTCCAAGATCCAGATTGCTATCTGGCTTAGAAATATAAGAGATTAAATTCAAATATTTATTTTCTATAACTGGACCAGAGTGGGAAAAGAGACCATCAATTTACAGATAGAGAGCTTATGTCAGACTGAGAGCTGACAGGAAATAGTATTACTTAGAGTTTTAATTTTATTTTCTGTCAAAACAGACTGCTGTGGAAACCTTCCATTGGAAGGCTTGCAGTCTTCCATCAACCTGCCAATATTCCCTAATCCTTCTCCCCAAAAAGATGGGCAGAAAATTTCTTATTTTCTTTGCAAAAAAAATGAACAAAAAACCAATAAGAACTTTTTGGCAGGAAAAAAACAACAACCAAAACCCTAAGTCAGTACTATTCTTGGTTTTCAAATGTGGAAAATATCTCTTAAATCTCCAATATTTTTTCATTCAAGGTAAAACAGTTGAAGACATTCCTGCAACAACCAGTTTGATCAGTAACCAGGTGGAGAGCAGCACCACACCTACAGGCAGGGCAAGGCTGCTTCTCAGAGGGTTTCTGTCTTTTCAGCACTGGTCAAACAGGAAAATGCAAACAATTATGCCTTTTCCCAAAACCTTCTGACTGTTATGTTGGTTAAATAAAAGGAAGAAATACTGCACATGGACAAATTCTATTTTTCCTACTTTGTGCAGTTTATAAAGTTACAGCTGTGGAAGCTTTTCTTTACTTGCCATTTACAGTAACTATTTGAATCTCTCTGGTTCCTTCTTCTGAAATGTGAAAATTTAAACAAATAAAGGCAGAAAGACTCACTTGGAGAGCTAAAACATAATTTCAAAACTGAGGAGGCAGAAAGCTGCTTTGATGCTCAGCTCTCCAGTCATAGGGATGAGAAGGACAATGAGCAAAGACGGGCAAAATTAAACTTACTATTCCTGATGTTTCTCAGGTGAAACAAGGCAGACTAAGTCTCTTTCCTGGTTAAAGATTTTTCCATGAATAACACTCTCCCCAAATCTTAAGGAACAGAACAAAAAATCTGCGCCTCATACTTGGCTACGTCAGGTCACTCCTGAGATGACAGCCTAAGAAAGATTTCTCCTTTAATGAGCAAAGACTTTTCTGTGTACATACACAGACCCAGACAGTACAAGCTCTCTTTTCCTTTTCAAAATGAAGTATCCTAGCTGACATTAGTATGACTTGGCCCTATCACTGGGAGTAAGGAAGACAAGGAAGAATCTTCCGTCTGAAATCCCCGATGTTACTGTTAATGGAAAACATTCAGCTGACACTAATCTTAAGACTCCAAACTGCATATGTGGCAGAAATACATGAGTAAATATAAGAAATGGGTGAAATTACAGTACTCCATCCACCCCTGTAGGACACCCAAATCAGGTTGTTGGTTTGTATCTGCTTCAGAACTTATTTGATTTTCAGGTTAACTTTGCAAAAAAATTTCTTAAGGAAACAGCAAATGCCTTGAAAACAGCACTAGGGGGAAAAAAAACCAACAAAAACCAAAAACAACTGAAAGAAAGAAAAATGTCCACAAAACTTCTCATCTTTGGCTAGAATAGTGCTTAGAGAGGACAAAAACATCAATTCAACCGCCATAAAACAAGATTCTTCTTGGCAGAGAGATGCAGGCTTGCATGAGTGGAAGCTGATTTGTTGTTATACTTCCATTCTGTAAAATAATGAAAATTGAATATATAATCAGCTCCAGCAACTCAAGCACTCTGAACTGATATAGAAGCTTAATCTTACAATAAAATAAAGAGGTATCCATTGACTTAATCATGACTCCTGAGTCATTGTCATGTTTTGGTTGCAATTCAAGAGGGACCAATGACACCTCGCAGACAAAGACCTCCAGCTTTCCCACAGCAGCATTGTGTCAGGCATTAATTGTGGTGTTTTCCATAAGCGACTCCTAAATTAATGAAGAATCCTCATGCTGAATAAATATAAATACAGTGCAATGCATCATCTTTTCCAAGCACACAGTTCAAGTCCAAACTTTTAGAAACACCTGGATGAACCTTTCCTCAGCCCTACTGGTCTTGCTTCCTGGAGGGAGAAGCTGGACTTTTTTTACAACCTCTAACAATGATGAAACCTTCAAGCAATAAAACCCTTAATTTCTTCCAGCACAAAGTACAGTTAAAGGGGACTTTGCACCGCAAGCCCTTTGTCAGACTTTGGATGCATGTGAACACATAGCTCAACTTAGCTGGTTTTTTCCGCTCTTCACTCCCAGCCCAGGAAAAGCCTGCTCTCTCTCATCTCAAATACTAAAACAGTAATTTCCCGACCATAAGGCGCACCAGACTATAAGGCGCACACCCCTGGGAGTCGGCAAAATTCACAACTTTGTAGATCATATAAGGTGCACTGGACTATAAGGTGCACTTTTTTTTTGCAGTGAGGCTCCGCCCCCAGCTCCCCCCGCATGTTTGCTGGCCGAGGGCCCGCCTCAACCCGGCAGCCATGGGCCCCTGGGCCCGCCTGTACCCGGCTGCCGAGGCACTGCCGGCTCCCCCCACGGCTCACGGCTCACACTTCTGGGGTGGCAAATGTCGCAACTTTGTACATTATATAAGGTGCACTGGACTATAAGGTGCACTTCCAGTTTCGGGGGAAAATTTTAGTCTTATAGTCGTGAAATTACTGTCATCTTATACAGGAAAATGTAATTATATGCTGCCTTATTTTAAAAGGCTTTGTCTGAATTCACATACTGAGGATCTGCCATTGTCATGTTCCACTGCAAAGGAATCGTGGAGGGATTCTTTTTAACAGATTTCTCAGGGTAAATAAAGCACAAGCACGGTGAGTATTGTATCTCAGAACATTTTATCAATAAATAAAGCTGTGTTCCTGCCGAAGGTGGATTGAAAAAGGAAGAGAGAGGCAGGGTAGGGTGCAGGGCTGAGCAGGGGCAGAAGGAGACGAAGCTCCAGCCCTAGAACGGAGACAGCAGGCCCTGGTTATGGCACAGCATTGGTGTGCCGAGGCTCCTCTCACAGTCCATCGGGCACTGGCTAGTCAGGCAGAATTTTTCCTGGGCAGCAGGAATTTCACTGCTGCAGCTTGGTGGTGGAAGCCTTCTCTCCCCTGACGGACTGCCAGGCGAAGTCCCCCCACACCCAGAGCTGCCCGCCATTTTCTAAAGGCGTTAGAGAGCCTAACACGGCAGCGGCCTCCGCATCCCTCACGTGGGCCAGCTGCCCCCTGCACATGGCAGCATGTGTTAAAGCTCTGTGGGCATTTTCCACCCCATGTCAGAAAATGGATTTATAGCATAAAACCTGGACAACGTTGAGGCACTCTGCCAGGTGAAGGCTCCCCACATCCACAGCTTCCCACCATTTTCTGAAGGCAGTGTCCACTTAAACACCTAAAATGGCGGCAGTCTCCCTTGAGGCATTATTAAAATTCGATTGGTTCCCCACACGCTTCCTGGTTTTGGTGCCTGTGACCAGCCTGAGGAATATTTTCTTGTATTACCTTGGGGGCTGGATTTTCCAAAAGAGAGAGGAAACCCTGTTGCACTAGAGAGCCCAGCAGAGTTTTGGTGCTAAGTTTTGCTGAGGCTGAGCACACCGGACCGAACACTGGCTGGCAGAGGCTCCATGCTCTGGGAACACGCACAAAAATCAGCCTGAGCAGTGTCCAGTCTGCCAGTGCTTTTTCTCTTCTGTACTACTGCTATCTGAAACTCAGTATTTGGTTCTCAGAAAATGCTGGCTCCTTCCTGGGCTGTTTTCTAACTCTAATCTTGCTTGAAGTTTTCATTCATTGCTCAGTCCTGATTCAAGTGGAATAGAGGCATCCCAAGTTCATCAGGAAATACAGTATCTCCATAAAGCCACAAAGAGTTTTAATAATTTGAAATCTGTCATAAAATTTTTAGACACTTGTAACTCCACCATGATTTTTTGACTTATGAGTATAATGGTGGATGCCAACTTTACACATATTTGACATTCTCTCAGATTTCCTGTTTGATTTTGTCACTGAGTGGCTCCAAGTTGAATTTAATCACGAGATCCATTAATCTTCTGTTTAAAGGTATGTTAAAGCCAGTTAAGCTGGCTTTCAGAAAGTCACAGAGGAAAGCTGGAAAATCAGCTGAGCCGGTCAACAACTTTAAAGTATTAAAGCTAAATTAGTAATAAGTTTAAAGCTGTTGAGTTCATGGCTTTGAAAGCTGTATGCAATGAAACTGGGACTGAAGTGTCAGGAAAATCCACAAATGCTAGAGGTTTATGTCCAAAAAGTAGACAGAGGAGTCTTACAACTTCATTTGAATAAACAGAGAGAGTCCACTGGGACACAGGCAGGGTTTTCTCTCCCGAGGTTTTGGAGGGTGCAGTCTCCTTTTACCCTAAACTCCCAGCTGCATGTTGCCCTCTTCCTTTCCCCATCTGAGGTCCAGGGAAGGTACCGCCTTCCCGAACCGCCTATCCCATATTCCCCCTTGAACCCACCCCAAAGTTCAGAAGCTCAGGCTTGTGCAGACCCAAGCTCTGTGGGCTCTGCAACCAGCCGGCTCCCAGAGTTGGTACAGACATTAAGATCTTTCAAAGATATTAACACCCATGCCTTCCCCCATCAAACTGTTTGTGAAGACATGAGCTTTCCTCTCAGGAGAGCTGTCAGTGTAGGACAGGGCAGGTGTGCAGGACCATCCCAGCCATACATTCATCAGACCAAGAATGGGAAAAGCACTACTTACATGGCCGGTTTATTGGTAGAAGGTAAATCACCCCCTCCTGCTTTTGTAGGCACCTAGCTTTGCAAAGAACTCACCTGAACACACTTAATAGCACTAAGGAGGTGGCTAAATAGCTACAAGTCTGGGCACTGAGGTCCACCCACCACCACCACCTTTCAGTATTTTTAAGCCATGGCTAACCTAAAAATAGATAAATATTTTAAATAGTTTTCAAGATTTTCCTGCTCTCCATCTCCCCTACATCTTCATCACAAAAACCAACTCAAAGACAGCAAATAGATCTTTTTCCCCTAGAAATGACACTTTTCAATAATTCAGTAATTCTGGATGATTTAAATGGTTTTAAGTTGTTCCTCATGATCCCCTTCTTTATAAAGCACACTGGGAAAATGAGGCCAAGGAGGATAAGCTAAAAAAACCCTATCAGCTTACTTTGTACGTTTGGCAAAAAGCCATTCTGAACACAACTATTTCTTTCATTTTGAAACTTATTTGTAATTGTTTAGGAAGCATTACTCCTGACATTTCACAGTAAATATAAATAAAAAATAAAATATACA